>NW_004955402.1:62146866-62207850 GCF_000276665.1 Chinchilla lanigera
CCACGCCGCCCCCCGGCCTCGCCGCGGCCAGAGGTGGAGCGGCCTTGTGACGGCGGAGACCTCGCGCCCGCACCCGAACCCGGCCCATCTCCGGAGCGACCCGGGGCAGGAGCAGCGGCGGGATTCGCGTCCAAGGCTTCCCTCCCGCGGGCCCCGGAGGCCGCCGCCGGGCCAGCTTTGTTCGGCTTAGCGCTCCCGGTGCCCGGGTGCTGTGTGCCCGGAGCCAGCCCGGGGGCCCAGGCCACCTCACTGATCCCAGGCTGTGCTCCCCGCCCTCCCTCCGTACAGCTTGCGTGCCGCCTAGAGTGACCCTTGGCCACGAACCCCGCGATGTCCCAGAGCGATGACAAATCCGATGATCCCATTCGGAAACGAGTAGAAAGTAAACGTCTCTGGCCTTTCCTTAATGGCCGACCTGGGAATTAAGCCGGGGTGAGCGCAGCTGTAGCGATGGGGGCTGGGTCCTTACACACGATAGGACTCCAGCAAGTTTCTGGCGAGTATGAAGTTTTTTCTCAGGCTTTTATATATATATATTTTTGAATGCATCGAAATTGGGCGCTGGAGGCACCTTTGCAGTTAATTCGCTGGTAGAAACTTCCTCTTCGAAACATCCAAAAGTGAAGGACAAGGACGGGCGCCGCAGAAGTTAGAGGCTGGGAAGATTCGGATTAACTGTAGCTGAACTTTGGCACTATAAGGTTCAGGGAACCCCGAATCCGTTTCATCAAGTTAAAAGCCTCGGCCCTGGGCGCCAGGCTTCGGCGCTCCCCGCAGGGGTCCCCAGGGCGCCCTCAAAAGGGCCGAGGAGGGGCGGCCGCGGGCACCCCAGAGTCCGCAGTCAGCACGGACGTGAGATGATTTGTTCCTTTAAAAAATAAGCTAGCCAACTTTTATGGTTAACCCAATATAAGCTGTTTGGAGGCGAATACTAATCTTTTTACTATGAGAATTAGACTGCCTGCGAAAAGAAAGGAGGGAAGAGTTGTAAGAGTTTGTCACACGGCGATGTAAAGTTTGACAAAGCAGGTATACGTCTTCGTCAGAATGGAGAAAGTGAGAAAATGCGTAGAACAGACCGGGTAAGGAGTGAATTAAATAAAACTGAGGAGAGGTCTTTTTGTTGTGGAGGTGAGGGAGCCGTATCTGCGCAGCGAGTCAGCCAAGATTAGAACAGGCGATATGCTAAAAAGAAACGCTTGCATATGTTGGGTAGATTAAGGACAAAGAATCTTTTTGTCATGGAAATGGATTTTTTTGTTTTGTTTACTTCTTCACATAGAATTTCTCACACTTGGTTTGTTTTGTATTGCCCTCAATGACTACATGATCAAATGAATGGATTTATTTCTGCCGAATGAGAAAGACAGTCTTTCCTTCAAAAGAACTACATTGCATCCCAGTGAGGAATTTTAAAGCTTTATTATTGTGGCTCCTGAATAGCTTAAAATCGGCTTTCACAGCCGCCCCAAAATGCAACAATGTAAATACTTCTCAGCTTTGTAGGGTCGTTATCAAAATGTGCAATGTCTCCTTTTATTAAAGCATATTTTAATTAACAGAGTAAAACCTCTTGTATTTAACAATTAACAAGCCGAGGCACTGCTGTTCATTTTTAATTTCACCTCAGAAATGTGAGCGCGATGAACTTAATAGTGTAAACATGTTGGAGGATATATAGTGTTGAAACCCTCAGATGGAGTAATTATTTATGAGTTCTATTTTGAATTCGCCTTGCTTCTTGAATTTGTTTAGAGGCTCACCACACCCAGGCTTTCCACCATCATCGGAGTGGAGTTTTTGTCCAGCCTGTGTTTTCTACAGCCATTCTGAGTTCTAATCACGATGTTGCTGCAGTTCCTGATCATATTTTGCAACAGGCCAAAAATAGGCTGTCTGGGGGCTGAGCCCTAGGAAAGCACTGTATTTCCCGTGCCTGTTTAAAGGGTAGTTCAGGCAAACTATTAGAACAAGTTCTTTCTGCTGTAATTGTTCTGAAGCAGATTGTTCATGGAGCATAAAAGATACTCTATTCCCTGTGAAGTCAAGGAATGCTTATGTGTGTATTACTCTAAGATAACCAACTGAAGTTTTTTTCTAAGACAAATGGTTGTACAAACTAAATTACTCCAAGATGAACCAGATCTCTTTAGAATTTTAATTTTGTTAAATGCCATGAGAATAAACATGTCCTTCGTGGAGTTACAATTGAGCTAAGTTAGGTTACAATGTTTTAGAAATGAAGTAAGTAAGTCCTTTGTATCACTTTGGGTGTAACACATTAAGTAAAGCCATGGGTCCATCTACATTGATGTCATGAAAAATACACTATGCAAAAAATTTGTAATGGGGGGCAAAGATGCAGAGGCACATTCCTTTATAGTTATAAAGCCATATTTTTGTGACTTCTTTTTCAGGCTTCAGTTTTTAGGCAAACAATGAAAAAAATGCTATACAAAAATAGATTTGGAGCTGCCCCAGCCTTACCACTGAAGGAATGAAATGATGATGCATTTAGGATGAGAAACGTAAGAATGATTCATGTAAAGTTCTAAAGTGACCCTTTCATAAAAATTTAAGATCATTCAAACTTGCATTCCCAATATAAACTACCTTTAAAATTACTTATTTGCTAATTATTTCATTCCCATTTTAGAAGTAAATGCTCTGGGGTTAAGTTAAATCTATGTCACCAATAATGATATCCTTTGAACCAGCTGAAGAGTTTTGTTCTAAGAAAAACTAATTAAAACTTCCAATGACAGTGCAGCACTTAACTCCCACGAAGAACTTTAAAGGTGTAATGTTGTTATCCTGTGTTGCATAAATGCAGTTGAAGAGAGAAGCATTTTACTGTCCTTAGAAAGTATGTATTTAAAGAAGAACAAAAGGATATTGCAACTTAAAAGTTTGCCATCCTGCATTTTGTTGGTCCTAATTGCTTCGAAGTGTTTTTATTTTCTGCCAACTTATAGTATATGGCCATCTTAAGAATCCTTTCAAATATGGTGAGCCTGTGACCTAAGGATTTACCCGAGGAATTCACAGGCTGTGTTTAAATTCAGGGAAAGAAGGCACTCAGTGAAGAGGTCTTTTTTCTTTTATCTGTAAATTCAGGGTTTGCGTTCAGCTCCCCCAGCACACTACCCACATTTACAATTCAGCATACCAAAAGGACAATGCGGAAGCCACTTTCCAGCATCCACAGGCAGATTGTTTTCTCTGAAAAATAAAAAATTAAAAGTAAGTAACCAGGGAAGAGAAAGAAAACCTGCAGATACTTCTTTTAAAAATAGCACTTAGAAACTTAACCCATTTTAGAACACATATTACCATGATCAACAAAAAAAGGGGGCCCATTAATTCTACCTTTCAGAGAGCTGATTATGTGACAAGAGTTAGGGAATTTTTGTGTACAATGCACTTCAAACTTTCACAGCATATGCATAATCCAGAATTTTTTATTGTGTTCAGAGCCAGAGAAAGGAAAAGGTATGGAGTAACAAACAGCAGGAATTACTTAGCAAGCTGATTATTTTTTGTATCCACAATGATGGTGAAAGCAGGCAAAAGTGGGTCAGATTTCATTTTCAGCTTCAGTCTCTAAGGAGCTCTACCATTCATCTCCAGGTAGCCTTAAGAATATTTTCTTTCAGGGGGAAATGCAGCAAAGGTACAGCCAAGGTTTCTATTTTGCAGTCTGACCATCAGTTGGAATTTAGTATTCTTAAATGTAAGTACTGGCACAGGCTTTTACTTAAGTAAATTTAAAATCTTTTTAACTGCTAATAAGGTCATTCCTTATCTTGTAATGGTGCAAGATAGTTTTAAGAAGCATAAATTTTTAATCATGTAACAGGAAAGGTGTTTTTTGTTTTTTGGATTTTTTTCTGTTTTATTGGCTTTACTTTTCCTACGTGATTTCTTGATTCATTCCCAGAACGAGAGCAACATATCTTAGTCTCATGAAGATGTGAACTAATTTTACTGTTAGGGTAGCTTTGTAATTACAGCATAATTTAAATTGCTACACATTTCATATAAAATCAGATATAAATAAAACCTATGTGAAAATCAAATATTTTACTATTACTTTAAGTAAACTTTGATTTTAAAAAATCTTGGATTTTTCTCATGTAATTTCAACACATTCATGATTTAAAATGTAGTTAAGTGTGTGATTTCCAAGCAAACAAATAAGGGAAGTCATGTTACAAAAAGTATAAAATATTAACAAGGTAATGGAGTGGCCTCTATGTTACAGATTAAGATTGATTTGTTTCTTAATTAAAGGGAAGAATTTTCAAGTGTTCACCAAAGAGACCAGATGAGGCCAGTTGGTGTCTAAATATTTTCCTCTGTGGGCCTTTTTAAATCACCCCCAGATTAGTTCTGCGTGCTATCAGAGATCCTCCTCCCTTTGCACTCTCTGTGAACAGCGGCCACACAGCGTAGCGTAGAAAGCCTTTTTGTCTGCTGTCTGTGAAAGGTGGGTTGCAGAGTGCTGCTGGCCAGCCTCCGACAGACTCTCCCTGAAGGTAGGTAGTTAGAAGTGCTTTGACAAACCTTGCTGATTTAACCTTTGCCTGCTTTGCCCTGCCAGGGGTGGCCACTAGATGTCAAGCTCATAATACAATTAGTGCATCTGTGCTGTTGACCTTGGCAACAGGACTCACCAGTGTTCTGTTAAGTGTGAACACTGAATCTGAGTGTTAACTAGAGATCCCGAGAGTTTGTTCCATGCAGCACCGCTTATCAAATGCCATCTAGTCCGGCACAAGTGTTTATAGTTCTTAGAAGAAGAGAAACTGGCTTTCTTTTGTGTAGCTCTTGCGTCTTGAACTGTTTAGTTAACCCTGCAGGTGCCACAGTCCTTCATATTCACTCTTTTCAAGGGTGACCTCAGCTGAATTGTTTGATAATTCTATTGTATGATGTGCGTATGTGCGAGTCACTGGCTTCACCGTTTTTCCTGGCTGATTTTCTCCCATAGAATTTAAACAGTGCTACAAAGTGATGACAAATCATGGAATGATTTAGTCACCTGACCCCGAGTGTGGCAGCCTAATGGTTATGGCTGATCCAAGCCTTTTTCCTGGTCACAGCATAGATGGTCCCCTCCAGGGCCATTTAAATGTGAGGATTTATACTTCTAACTAATTTTGCTATCAATCTATCTATTTCTGCACATGGCAAATTTGAAAAATGGCCAGTGGGTGGGTAATTACATAGGCACTTTGCAGGAAACACATCATGAAATAATGTTTAATTTCACATGTCAAATCTACAAAGCCTTGTCTCCTATATTTAAAACATCTCACCTTAGCCAAAAATGACCTGGTAAAATCTTGCATTCATCCCTCACCAAAGTTTGATTGAAATTATTTGTGTTAGTTGAAAAATTTCAGGTCTGTGTATTTTTCATTAGGCATAGATAGCGATATGTGTATTCACTGGGAGCGTGATTACAACATAACATCTAAGTGAAAGGACTATTGTGCAACCTTGAAGTGTAACAAACATCTTATTATCTAGTGCAGCGTCAGGGCTGATAGTTAGAGCGAGTATGCATGCTGTGCTGCTCCCATCTGCATGTACCCATAAAGGAACAGTGTTTCTGCCCCTGATGCTTTACTGCAGATTAAAACTGCAAACCTTTTAAACAGAAGATGTTTGGTGCCTGTGCCACAGGTGGTCATGACTTAACAAATTTGAGATGTGGGCCACTGAGTAAGAGGGAGTGTGCAGGTCAGTGTCGCGTTGAGCATAGCAAGAGTGCCCTCCACTGTTCAACTCTGTGAGCACAAGCTAAAGGTCTGGGGAAAAGGACAGAAAATTTTTCTATTGCGCCTGGAATTTCTTCTACATTGTTAAACACAGTGGGGGTCTCTATTTGTCTCCTCCTGTGTCACAGCTTGGGCTCAGTATGTGATAATTCATCTTTCTTTATGGGATTCAAAGCTATCATAAGGAGTTAAAAAGAATTAATTTGCAAGAAAATAAGTGGCTCCTAACCATTTAGGAAAACTTGAAAAATGCTTACTAGATTTTTTAAAAATGGAAAAGCAAAGAAGAAAGTACAGTTGCCTGTCCCAAAGATACACATGGCATTTTAAAGTTACTAATTAAAGTGGAGAAGTTAACATGCCTCTTCCAGTGCTTAAACAAGTTTTGCTTCTCCCTTTCTTAATTGGAATGAAGAATGTGTAACAAAAGTGTGACAGGATAAAAGTAACTAAAAATGAAATTACAAAACACCTCTTTTACTTCTTTGTAATTGATGGACTTACAAGGCAGGGTACTCCTAAAAAGAGAAATTTTTTAAAAAGTCTTGCCAATAACTGTAGCTAGAAAATTTTTAAGTAAGCATTATGCCTCAAATATATTTATACATAATAATTTTACTTGTGACTTTAAAAAAGATAATTATTCCACAGGTAATTATTCCATTTTCTGACACATCATTCTCTGGAAAGTAATAAAACATGATATGAATATGTTTTGTAACAGCCAGGAATGAAAGCCAAAAGACTACTGAAATTGTTCAGGGCTTCTTTCATAGAGAGAGTCAGTCCTAGGAATAACAATAGTTCTGTAAAACGTTTTCTGTGTCTTTACCCGGGTGTAGGAAAATACGTGTATTTTTGAAGCTACTGCCTTCACAGCTGCCCTTTTGTTCAAGAGTTTTTCTGAAATTCTGTGGGGATGTTTTCTCCTTCCTGTACAAGCGAGAAACAGAAATCACACAAGAACACGTGAATAGCAATGGAGTTAGAAACCCTGAAAATGTTAAGTATAAATAGCAAATGTTGGGATGGCTGTAGATCAAACTAAAATAATAGTATTTTTAGCCTGTGTAGTACAGGAGACTGATGTGGCATCAGGGGTTTGGTATATGTTTGACATCAGTGAAGGAGAGTTCTGAGAGCTGGTTCCCGTGTCTTCTTCATGTTCATATATGACCAGGGCAGTGAGTACATATGGCTCAGTCCCTTGCCTGTTTCTCGTTTCAGCTCTATTAGTGAACTGTATGCAAAAAATAAATAGCTTTGACACTAATAATAATGTTTACAATTTTTGTTTTTAAATTCTCCCTTTAAAGAAAGAAAGAAAATGAACATTGCATTTATGATAAATTTCTTAAAACTTGTTACTGGTGTCCTGCTGTTAGAAAGTACCTCCCTAACAGGGATTTACCTTGAAATAAGAATGGTAAGCCTTATTTCATGGATGTAATAACTTCTATGTTTAGAGCATAGCAGCTAGTTCAGAATGTTCATGTAATTAAAAGATGGTTAAATGCATTTTAACCTGACATAATGTTGCCTTTAAATGATGCAGGATTAAAGGGTTAGCAGCTGTATGATACAACTGTGAATTGCATTCGGACTTCTCCCGCATAGATTTTCTTATTATGGAAAGCACTTAAATAAATAAATAAAGTCAGATTAGCACATAGGCACTGTAATATTGCCTGTAATCACTGTAATGAGAAAAGTCATGGAAACAAGTTATAAAACTCCTTTCTTTTCACAGTGCATCTCAAGTCGACACTTGGGCTCTGCACATCAGTGAAATGTCTTGCTGCTTCTGAAGAGTTCTGTCCTCAGTAAAACATAGTCATTTGGCTTACTTCCTGCCAATCAATTCAGTTGAACTACTTGTTGTTGAATAATTTTAAAGTATGCAAACAAAATTTCAGTCCGGTATGTCAAATACTAGTTTCTTTTTGAATTCAAGACTATGTTAAGAAATTTGTGATTCTCTGTAACTTTTTTAGAATACTGATCACATTCAAGTTTTGATCACACAGTTATAGTTGAGCATGTGAAAATAGATGATCATGTTATTGGTGTTTTATATAAACTCCAATAGAAATTATAAGTGCTGACTCTGATTATATGCTCAAAATAAAAAATCTGAATTGTATAGAATTTTTGTCACTAATTACAGTTTTTAAGATACCTTTTAGTAAGAAGTCAAATTTATTATGAAGCTTTGGTGATAAACAAATTGTTAACCAGTTGTCAGTTTCCTTAGGTTCATTAGCACAGTGAACTTTAACAGATCCAAATGGTCAGAATGCCAGCTTTACAATTTCCTTCAATTTGAAGGAATGTAAGTGGAAGATTGTTTTACTTTGACAAGAATATCTTCATTATGTTGAGGTAATTATCACTTAAAGTTGCACTAAACAAAATTACTTACTTGGCAGAAAGAACTTAGATATTCTAGGAACAATCTGTACAATTGAGAAACGATTGTAATTTAGCACTGTACCAATGAGAAAAAATGAAATTACCTATGGGAAGATTCCCTAACTCTTACTCATTTGAAAATGAACCCTAAAAGTGCTTAACACATCAAAAGCTAATGGGAATGTAAAAATGCAAATCTTTAAGGTAAATAGAGATTTGTTTGGGTCAAGACCTTTACAGAAAGCACAAGATCTTTGTATAAAACAGAAGTGTTTCTCTATATCACATGCTATTGTTTGTTACAAAGAAAATCTGGGAAATGTTCATTTGTTAAAAATATAGTTTAGTTACAGTTAAATAAATTAATTCTTTTAACACTGAACTGACTTTAAATGATCCAGAAGTTGACGTAACTCTTAAGCATTTTCTCAGTGAATGGAAAAGTGTTTGTTTAATAAGATATATATTGTTTAATTTTGTAAAATTATAAACTTATATAGCATGTGAATGTTTTTGTACATCATGTAAGTTACACATTTTATCTCATCTAAAAGGAGTTACATGTGAAAAATATGTCAAGCAATTAGCAATTTTAATTGTGTTACTTTCCTTTTCTAAAAGGTTTATATCATAGCTTTAAAATATTGGAACTTTGGAAGTCAGTCCCTTATTTAATCATTTGATTGCTTAATGGAGGTGAACTTTTTAAAATACCTATTTAGATTACCTTTTTTAATGGGTAGGTCTAAAGAACATTCCACAGTTAAGAAATTTTAAAGCAGAAGTTCTTGGGATTTTATGAGAAATTTTAAGATAATAAGACTAGAATTTTAAATAACGCTTATTTTTGTGATCAGTCACTAAGAAATTATTTACCTGAAGATTTTAGGTTGTTGTTTTGTTTTGTTTGCCCTATTCCATAACCTTAGCAGGCTTACAATTAGATCTTGCATATATTGAGGAAAGTTGAGTGCTCGGAGATTTTGTTAATGTGCCTATCTGCAGTATAAATCGGCTGTGCCTTTGCTTGCAGCTACCCTCAACCTCATTACAGATACCTATTACATTCCTTCCTCCTCGCTGTAATGAGACTGCTTGCTGCAGCCTGATCTTCCGTGCTGAATTTAGTTTAAAAGTCTAGCAGCCTTTATGGGCTGCAAGCTCTAACTTCTTTTCCCCTTCAAATGGCTTAGCCAGTTAAGAAAATGCTAATTGAATGCTGCTAATAATTTTTTAAAGGCATGTATAAATTACCTGGAAATAATGGCCTCATAGAGAGCAGCAGACTGGCCTCAAAAAATGTTTCTATTTCTTTTCCAGGAGAGAAAGCAATGTACTTTCACTCAATGTTTTCTAAAAATCAGTTTTCACTACTGAACTCAGGGCTAAATTATTTCACCAAAACCCTAAAAGAAAAAAATAGAGACTTTAGCAAAGCTGTATATTAATTTTTTTCTGGGGACACAGACTTTGAGGATGTTTTGTTCTCACATTCAGCCGTGCATGTTTAACAAAGAGCTGACTTGCAGCTGTCATTGGGCTCTGTTCAAACTGATTTGTTGCTGTCACTCCATCTGTAAGTTGACAAAAAGCAGCTATGAGTCAGTAATACTCAGGCTAGCAGAGAGGACCCAGCAGTGACTCGGCGGGACTGCACAACCCGGCTTTCGAAAAGGTAGCAGCCAGAAGTGTGATCGTGTGTCGATGTCTCATTCCTGTGCAGCTCTTTATTTGATCAGGTGTGAATTAGAGTTGTTCATTAAACACGGTTGTTATTCGGCATAAGAGGGTAAGGGGAGACAGAGGAAGTGGCTGCCTACAACAGTAATTAAACATGTGTAACCAATTAGAGGGTTTTCCACTATGGCACAAGCATATAATTTGCTAAGTCTTTCTATGAGAATAGATGAAAATAGGTACAAAAAGTGTGTCTGACTACAACATTCTCATGTTAAACATGTCAACATAAATGAACTTTAAATATATAATTTCTAGTTTGTTAACAAACCACTGAACTCTATTGGCTAATCACAATTACATGTAATTTCAGTTCATTTTGCCAAGAAATATTGCATCGGACAGAGCCAATTAATTGTATTAAACAAGATTCATTTTAGGCCTAGCCTATATTGATAGTCATCTGGCAAACCTAAAATATACAAATGTACCTCTTCTACCAGGGAAGCCTGGACAAAAAAGGTGCAAGTAGATTGGTTGGTCGAACTCTTAAGTCAGGAGAGATTGTTTTTCTCAGCAGAAAGGCAAGAAGTGCCTAGATTTTCTTTGTTACATTTACAAATGAAAGTATTTAGCCGCAATTTCCTACATGAAAGAAATGCCTATTGATTGCAAAGGTTCTATAGAATTAGTTTAGATCCGTACAGCCTAGATCCGTACAGCCTCAGCCCTGCATGAAGATAAATCCTTGCAGCAGCCGAGCCCAGCGGAGACCACACCAGAGTGCAGGCAGCTTTGCTCGAGTGCTGACGAGCTGGGGAGGTTGTGGATTAGTTTAGCAGTGTTAAGTGAACTGGCAGAGGCATCTGTAATTTCACTGGAAATGAGGAAGCCCGATGGTAAAGGGGAGCCCTAATGAGCCCATCGAAGCTGGCTTTGTACCCAACAGACAGGGTGGCTGCGGATTGTATGAAAATATTGGAAATCAATAGCTTCTATGGAATTTCATTAAGAAGCAGTATCCACAATTGATAGAGCCTCATAATTTGATGGATTGTGCTAAGAAAATGATTAGCTAGCTAGAAAGAGTCATAGAACACACACGCTGGGACGTCAGAAATGTTGAAGTGGGGTAATTTGTACAAAATAAAAAATATTGATTTTACTTATGGGCAAAATTTTGAAACGGAGGGCGGCTGTCTGGCAGGCCCGGCTGATGTGGTCCCTTGGTTTCCTAGGCGTCCCCGGGGAAGGCGGCGACGACGCAGACAGCGGGAACGAGAGCCGCAGCGGCGGAGAGGAGACCAGCGTGTGCGAGAAATGCTGCGCGGAGTTCTTCAAGTGGGCTGACTTCCTGCAGCACAAGAAGAGCTGCACCAAGAACCCGCTGGTGCTCATCGTGGGCGAGGATGAGCCTGCGCCACCGACAGAGGAGTTCCCGGAAGCCTCGCCTGCCAGCTCGCCTGGAGAACGCGCAGAGGCTGAGAGCGAAGCCGCGGAGGAGGCAGCCCCAGCGGAGGGCGAGGCGGAGGTCCCAGTGCCCGCGCGCGAGCTGGAGTCCATGGACGTGGAGGCATCGGGGGACAAGGGCGGTGCGGGCCCCGGCGCCCCTGCCCCGCCGCCCCCCGTGCTAGCCCCGGGCCCTGAGCCTACCGCGCCAGCCTTCGCGATGCCCAGCACTAACGTGACGCTCGAGACGCTGCTCAGCACCAAGGTGGCTGTGGCACAGTTCTCACAGGGCGCCCGCGCGGCAGGTGGCACAGTGGGCACGGGCGTGGGGGCTGTGGCCATCCCCATGATCCTCGAGCAGCTAGTGGCCCTGCAGCAGCAGCAAATCCACCAGCTGCAGCTCATCGAGCAGATACGCAGCCAGGTAGCCCTCATGAGCCGCCAGCCTGCGCGGCCACCCCTGAATCCGGCGGCGGCGGCACCACCGCCACCTGGCACCCCCGGCCCACCTTCCCTGGCTGCACACCCTGCACTGCAGCTCTCAGCCACACCGGCCCCCGGCCCTGCAGGCCCCCCCGTCCCACCAGCCACCTTCGAGGGCTCCCAGCCCCTTGCACCACCTGCATCTGGAGCAAGTCCCCCAGGGGGCCCTGGCCCAGCGGAGTGCGCAGCACCTCTAGCCTCCAGCACAGGGCCCACTGCACCCAGCAGCACTCCGCAGCCGCAGAACGCGCCAACGCCCCCTGCCCTGGGCCCTGGGCCCCTGCTCAGCTCAGCTCCCAGCCTGCCAAGCCCTCTGCTACCTCAGACCTCCTCTAGCAGCGTCATCTTCCCCAACCCCTTGGTCAGCATTGCCGCCACAGCCAATGCGCTAGACCCACTGTCAGCTCTCATGAAGCACCGAAAGGGCAAGCCACCCAACGTGTCGGTGTTCGAGCCGAAGGCCAGCGCTGAGGACCCCTTCTTCAAGCACAAATGTAGGTTCTGTGCCAAGGTCTTTGGCAGCGACAGTGCGCTGCAGATCCACTTGCGCTCCCACACTGGCGAGCGGCCCTTCAAGTGCAACATCTGTGGGAACCGCTTCTCCACCAAAGGCAACCTGAAGGTGCACTTCCAGAGGCACAAGGAGAAGTACCCACACATCCAGATGAACCCTTACCCTGTCCCAGAGTACCTCGACAATGTGCCCACCTGCTCGGGAATTCCCTATGGCATGTCACTGCCCCCAGAAAAGCCGGTAACCACCTGGCTGGACAGCAAGCCAGTGCTGCCAACAGTGCCCACGTCTGTGGGGCTGCAGCTGCCCCCCACCGTCCCTAGTGCTCACAGCTACGCTGACTCCCCTAGTGTCACCCCCATCAGTCGCTCCCCACAGAGGCCCTCTCCTGCATCCAGCGAATGCACATCCTTGTCTCCAGGCCTCAACCATGCTGACCCCAGCATCCCAGTGACAGCCGAGTCCCCACAGCCACTCAGCGGGTCTTCTCTGACTAAAACTGAACCTGTCAGCCTGCCTTGCACAAATGCAAGGACAGGGGACATTCCTGTTGGTGGACAGGTCAGTGCTGTGCCCACATCTGCAGCCACTGCTGTCACAGACAGCACTTCCACAAGCCTTGGCAGCCCCGGTCTTCCAGCAGCCTCTGACCAGTTCAAGGCCCAGTTTCCCTTTGGTGGCCTGCTCGACTCTATGCAAACATCAGAAACCTCAAAACTGCAGCAATTGGTAGAGAACATTGATAAGAAGATGACGGATCCAAATCAGTGTGTCATCTGCCACCGGGTGCTGAGCTGTCAGAGTGCCCTGAAGATGCATTACAGGACACATACAGGGGAAAGGCCTTTCAAATGCAAGATCTGTGGCCGTGCCTTTACCACCAAGGGCAACCTGAAGACACACTTTGGGGTCCACCGCGCCAAGCCACCCCTGCGCGTGCAGCACTCCTGTCCCATCTGCCAGAAGAAGTTCACAAACGCCGTGGTGCTGCAACAGCACATCCGCATGCACATGGGAGGCCAGATCCCCAACACACCGCTGCCAGAGGGCTTCCCGGATGCCATGGACGCGGACCTGCCTTTTGATGAAAAGAACGTGGAAACCCTGAGCAGCTATGACGACGACATTGACGAGAACTCCATGGAGGAGGACACAGAACTGAAGGACACAGCCAGTGATTCATCCAAACCACTCCTCGCCTACTCGGGGTCCTGCCCACCCTCACCTCCCTCAGTCATCTCCAGCATTGCTGCCCTAGAGAATCAGATGAAGATGATTGATTCAGTCATGAACTGTCAGCAGCTGACCAGCTTGAAGTCCATGGAAAATGGATCCGGGGAAAGTGATCACCTGAGCAATGATTCCTCATCAGTGGTGGGTGACCTGGAGAGCCACAGTGCAGGCAGTCCTGCCCTGTCAGAATCCTCATCCTCCCAGGCGCTGTCACCCACCAACAGCAATGGTGAGAGCTTCCGCTCTAAGTCCCCAGGCCTCGGCAACCAAGAGGACCCACAGGAGATCCCACTAAAGACAGAAAGGCCAGACAGTCCACCCTCAGGCCCAGGAAATGGAGGTGCCCTGGACCTGACAGCCAGCCACCCCAGCCGGCCCGTCATCAAGGAAGAGGCCCCCTTCAGCCTGCTGTACCTCAACAGAGAGCGGGGTAAGTGTATGAGCACTGTGTGTGGTGTCTGTGGCAAGCCCTTTGCTTGCAAGAGCGCGTTGGAAATCCACCACCGCAGCCATACCAAGGAACGGCCATTTGTCTGCTCAGTCTGCAGGCGGGGGTGTTCCACTATGGGTAATTTAAAACAGCACTTACTGACACACAAATTGAAAGATCTGCCTTCTCAGGTATTTGACCCCAACTTTACTCTAGGTCCCAGCCACAGCACTCCTAGCCTGGTCTCCAGCCCTGCGCCCACCATGATCAAAATGGAAGTGAACGGTCACAGCAAGGCCATCGCACTGAGCGAGGGCCCACCACTGCCGGCTGGGGTCCAGATCCCCACAGGTCCCCAGACAGTGATGACCCCAGGCCTGGCACCCATGCTGGCGCCCCCACCACGCCGGACACCCAAGCAGCACAACTGCCAGTCCTGTGGGAAGACCTTCTCCTCGGCCAGTGCTCTGCAGATCCATGAGCGTACCCACACTGGGGAGAAGCCCTTCGGCTGCACCATCTGTGGGAGGGCCTTCACCACCAAGGGCAACCTCAAGGTAAGCGGGCCCTGGGCTTGAGGCTGCGGCTGAACCAAGAGGGTACTGTGAACAGCTCCCTGTGCTACCTGTCTTGGGCTAAATGGCAGAAACTCTGTTCTTGTCTTGGCCCAGAGGATAAGATGCTAGAGGGTATCTGTGTGGGTATGAATGTGTAGTGTGGGTGGTGTGGAGTGTGCATGTGTGTACATGTGTAGTGTGTACATATGTGTTCATACATAAAAACTCAAAGCACGCATCCCGTGCAGCAGTGGGAAGAACAGGAGGCTGGGTCTCCTTTCCGGGGGACATGACCACCTGTGCCTCTGACACCAGCCTGCTTGTGGCCTCAGAGTGCTGGTGCACACATTGCAATTTGGTAAGCAACCCCAGGCCAGGAAGTTCTCTTGAATCTGATAAGAAAATGAATTTGGCCTTTAAACACACACAGATAATACAAATAAGACAAAGATGAGTCTTGCTCAGTGACTTCTAGAAAGTTCTTATCCATAGGGGTGCTGCCAAGGGGGTGCATGGGAGGGATTCTAGGTGAGAAGCTCCGCATCCGGCAGGGGAGGGCCAGAGAGAAAACAGTTGCCGAGTTACATCCCTTTTGAAGACTGCAGCAGCATTGTGTCTTCCTCAGGAGTCAGACTGTTGCCAAGATGCTGCTGACTCCTCTAGGGTGTGCGTCCACATGACCTCAGCTGAATATACTGGTGTCCATGTTCTGTAAAGCTGGTCCACGGAGACTGCCTGTGGCAGGGTGCACCCTCTCCAGAGACAGCCAAAGCCCAATACTGGTGGCTTCTCTGCTGGTCATGTGTTGGAAGGATAAGAGCTGCCTGAGGACTGTGCTGTTGCTGATGGCCCCAAGATGTTTTAGAATTAATGCTTTCTTGTTTGAAAGAGGGAGGGAAAAGCAACCAGTTAATAAAGAGCTCGAGTAGAAGATGTTTCCTGGGAGCTCTAGAAATTCCCAGTGCCCTTTTGGGTTTGTTTATCAGGTGTGTTAACTGAGAGAGCACTCTCATTAACTTATTTGCTGGTTTTGCTTTTTGCATTCACAAAATGAAATACTATATATTTATAAGATGCTCAGAAAAACTTCCCTGTGTTTTTACTGTACCTAAACAAAAGCTTAGGATGGGGACAGCATTGTGGAACAGCAGAAATAGGACATACCCACCTCACAGTTGTGGACTCTCTTACTGTGGCTTCTCTGTCCATCTTACACAGGTACACATGGGAACTCACATGTGGAATAATGCCCCTGCAAGGCGTGGTCGCCGCCTGTCCGTGGAAAACCCCATGGCCCTGCTAGGTGGTGATGCCCTGAAGTTCTCTGAAATGTTTCAGAAGGACCTGGCAGCTCGAGCCATGAATGTCGACCCCAGCTTTTGGAACCAGTATGCAGCAGCCATCACTAATGGCCTCGCCATGAAAAACAATGAAATCTCTGTCATTCAGAACGGAGGTATCCCCCAGCTCCCAGTAAGTCTAGGCGGAAGCGCCATTCCCTCTCTGGGTACTATGACTGGTGGGATGGACAAGGCCCGCACCGGCAGCAGCCCGCCCATTGTCAGTTTGGACAAAGTGAGCTCGGAGACAGGAGCCAGCCGTCCATTCACAAGATTTGTTGAGGATAACAAGGAGATCGGTATAAACTAGCTGGACTCATTCGGACTCAGTCCATCTGTTCTGTCCATGCTCACATTTTGTAGTTTGAGCGTCAGGCTGTGGACCCTCATGCCTAGGTTCTCATTAAAATTTTACTTGTGGCAGAAATGCTTTCACCGTGTGGCTGCCAAAAGGTCTTCTGTGAGCGCTGCATGGTCCTTTGCTCAACAGTGGGTTTGACTGTTCTTAGGAACTCTGCAACCTTTTAAATAAATTCCACTTAAAAAGAAAAAAAAAAGAAGTGCTTGGAAAACCACCTTAGAACAGAAAAAGCTCAGAGCATTTCCACTTCCTTCGTCCTAAAATCTAATAACCCTTGCAGGGGAGAATGGGGGTCCCCTGTGGTATTTCAATGAACCCCACTTGATGGTTTTGTTCAAATTAGTTAGAAACTTGAACTATGTTTTAGGAACTCTTCATCTTAAAGAAGTGGTTCAGTACTCCCAATGCTGTGTGTTACTACAGTATCTTTGTCCGTAGTATTTATAATGTTAAGATTATGCGGGTAACAGATGATGAAATAGCCCCAACCTTAAATGAAGCTTTTGTACTGCAGAATACATCTGGCTATGTGATTTTTTTTTTTTTAAAGCAAGATTTGTTTTACCATAAATAAGTGGATTATTTCAATGCAGGCGAAATTGTGGCGTTCTCTTGGGAAAGATAGCATGCCTTTTGTGTGCAAGTACCTGTCAGTAACAACCCTTTTATTATTTTTTTTAACTTAAATGTTTGTAGCTGCTATGTGGACAGTTGTTCTCTAGTGTGGTCTGTAGCCCAGCAATTGGTTGGGGAACAAGTTACAGACAAATATCACCGTAAATTATTCACAACATTATAAACAGTTGTGAGTAAATATTTCACATTATCAAAGCTGTACAATAAAAAGGTAATGTTTGTATAATGTGGTTGCAAACTCTTAATTTATACGATTGCACTTTTAGTATTTTGTATTAGGGAGGTTTGTCTATAATTTGAAAATTTAAAAAGATGTAAAGTATTTTATAAATAGTACTTCGGTTTAAGGAAAATGGAAAAAAATCCTGTTATGATTTCTTGTTTTGTCTTAAGGTCAAACGGTATGAGAAATCTATGCTACTTAAGCAGAAAAGCCACCAACACTGGTCAGTGCCTCAGTAAAATAAGGCCTGCCATTTCTTAAGTTAACATGATTTATTTAACTTTTCTACAAAGCCCATTTGCAAACTGTGACCACCCTAATGAAACTTTGACAAATTAATCTTAGGACTGTGACATCGGTACAAGTCCAGAAATAACTGAGAGACATTGTGTGGGTATGATTTTTACTGTATGCTCTCCATCGCTTTCTCACGCGCACTCAAACAAGATTGTAACTGCCTGGTAGTGCTGGTGACTGCATACAATAAAGGAGAGAAAGAGCACGTGTCTGGCAGTATAGCCAGTCATAACTTTGAACTTTCCTGAATTCCTGATTTATGTATTATCTTCTCAAATGAAAACAAAGCACAATGTCCTCTGATTATTCAAAATACAATCTTACGCTGATGACTGTATCTAAATTGCATCAAGTGAGCAAAGGTTGGGAGGTGAGGCTAAATCAAAACTTGAACGTCAGTGTTGTGTGTACTACCTCATTTTTGTGCATTGCAAGTGTGCTGGGATCTGACACAATGAACTTCCAACTACAGAATTGTTCAAGAGATATTGTGAGTAGCTGGGTAACAGTGCAAGGAGCTGTCAGCCCCTGAAGAATGAATCAGACAGTGAATCTTCTCAGTTGAAACAGGAAAATAGAACAATCTTTATAACACAAGTCCAGCAACAGCAAAAGGTGTTAGAGGAGGACAGGCTCCTCTGTCGGCATGTTGTTGAACAAAGAGTTTCAAAGGCTCATTAGCTGTTTGTTTCTGTTGGAAATGAACACTGAACTCTACAACTCTGTTTTCCGTGTGGTGAGATGTGATACCTCTGTGTCATGCCATCTTTCCTGGCAGATGAGTGACAAGGGTGTGTCAGCATGGGGAAGAGGAAACCGAGGTGGCTTAATGTTGCTGTGTTTCAGCAGTTCAATGTTTTGTTATTTATCTGTGTCCTTTTGGTGTGTTTTGTTTTGTTTTGTTTTGGTTAGTACTGGGTACTCTGTTAGTGTACTCTCTTCTCCCAGAAGGATGTGTATATAATTTAAGAGAAATGTAAAGTGTTATAAATAAGATGGCTCATGAAGGGACAAGTGAGACCAACCCCAGTCTGTATTCAGGGCTGGCTCATCCCTGCATGGTGAAGAGAGACACTATTTTTTTATTGCAATACCATGTAGGATGAGGACCTCCCTAAGCCAGCTGGGAATTGTTACCTAGATCCAATATTTTTTATGATTAAATCTTGTGGCTTGACACATCTACTGATTGAAATGGATGTCTTAGTCTAGGTTACTATTTTTGTCATATGGAACTGAATAAAATGCAGGATGTGATATTATTTCTGAACTGCGTTCCTTGATTCTTCTAATGGAAAACTGGAGTTTGAGGTGGTCATTTATGGTGGATGTGTGTCCGCGGTGTTGCTACAAGGAAAGTCAATGAGGGTTGACAGCTTAGATTTAAACCATATCTAGGAGTATTTTGATTAGTCTCAAATTTGGGATTTTTTTCCAAAATAAAATTCATTCTTCTAATTTTGGAATTTTTTTACATCTTTCATGGAAGAAGGTGTAGTAGAAAATGCCTACCCGTTAAAGACACAGCAGTGCCCAAAGATGGCCAGACTCGGTTGCCTTGCCATCACTGGCATATGTGAAAATAATGGTTTTCCGGGCCACTTGAACAAATAGATGTGTGTCAAGTTATGTTGCAGGAAGGGCCGTGCACATGAGTATGCTCACAGTGCCCCCAGCACCACACACAGCTGCGTGAGCTCACTGACGTCGGCCCTGTGTCTGTTCTCCAAATGGAGGACGTCCTTTATTTTTAAATAAGCTTTATCTCGTGGATAACAATTGATAAGACTCACAATTTTAAATAATTTAATTGCTCCTGGATTGTATGATATGTAATCCATTTCTTTTTCTAAGAAAAAATTTTTAAATAAGTAACTACTTGTACAGAGAAGCCACGGTAACCTTTATCTGGGAAGGATTAGGCAATTTTTTTAGGGGTGATAAAGGAACTAACAACTAAGCTAGCTAGCCCAGGCCAATCTATTGCCCCTTAGAAATTAAACCAGTGATTTCCGTGCCAGAATAGAAATTATCAGATATAACCTGACCAAATCAGATGGTGAATTCAATTTTTTTAAGAAGGAAATAGTAAAATTCTATAGCCAAGTAGAATAATTAATATAAATTAAAATTCAGGGGAAAGGGGATTTCTTGGATTTCAAAAATATTTTCAGACATAAGATCGGAGGTGTTTGAGCTTAGTAAGCCTGAGTATCTGTTTCTGATGCAACTTTAGTTACTTAAAATTTTATCAAAGAATCATAAATGGCAACAATCCCACAAAATTATGCAAATATATTTATTTCTATCCTGAGTTCATTACAGGATTGGTTAACATTTAAAACTAATTAAAAAGCAGTGCTAAAGGGCTAAGCAGCAATTGTTTTCAAACTCCACTGTTTAATCTTATTTCCGCAGAAGCTTGAAGGCATGTGGCTCCCCACCTGCTTTTTCTTTGGCTTGGCAGCCATTGCCTGGTTCCCACTTCGCATTTTACAAAGCCATAGCAAACATCAGGAGCATTTCTTTATTATCAGGCTGCGTGTGCATTTCCAGCCCAGCCCACTCCAGATCACCACACGTACCTTGGCTGTTTGTCTAATGCCGTCAAAATCCAAAGCCCTCCGTTCTTTGCTGGCGGACACTGGAGGCAGAGTGACGAGTTTATATGTGTGCTTCTCTGTCCAGCCTGTCCTGTCACACACACCAACCCACAGCCCATGTTTTAGACCTTTGTATGAAACCTGTGCTTATTTTACTAAATACCGGTGCTGAGCTAGGGAGAGAGCACTTGTTTATTCCTCTGCGCAGTTTCCTACAGCTCAGTGCTTCACAGACGAAGTGAGGGTATGAAAATGTACGTTCATGGGGCCGTGTACTGATTTTTGGCAGTGCTAGAATTTAAACTACAAAATGTTCTTTGTAATACTAGGAAAAATTCTTTTGACTTGAAGAGGAAACGTTAAGTATTAATTCTCAGCACTCTTTATAAATGAGAAACTTTGAAATGAAATCACAGTGGGCCTTTCCCAGCATTTGGTACCGAGCTGGCAGGCTTGAGTGTAAGCTGGTCTCCTGTGTTACTCACACTGGGACCCACTGTGTGCAGTGGGGTCCAGGCCAGACAGGAGAGCACAGTGTGTTCTGGGTCAAAGGCTGTGACCCTGCCCTTCTTCAGTTTACTTCCTTACCTCTAAGAAGCGGGCAGAAGTGATGTTACCTGGATCCTTTCCACTACAAAAATTCTATATTTTTTAAAAAGCTACACTAATATATGCCTTGCTTTTTCCCTCTAAATTCACTAGACATATTCATTGACAGTATTTAAATAGAGAGAAAATATAAATGATTACTTAAGTGTATTATTCCATGATATGAAAATCTATTACAAAAATTCTTTGCTAGTGCAACTATATGGAATCATTTTAGACCATGAAAAATATGTTTGCATTTTTATTTTTTTAAAAAAATTAAACTTACAATTTTTTTTAAATGCAGCTATATTTAAGGTACAATAAAACCATGCTCTGTAAATGTTTATTGAATTTTCTATTAGAAAAGAGACTCTGATGAACAGTTTGATTTGTTTTTTTTCTGTGTGTATTGCACACGCCCATTTCCCCTCACAGTGACGATGGGTATATGCAAAGAGTATACAGCTGAAAACCATGGTCATACTTCTCTTTGTTTTTAGTACAGTATCAGAGAACCTAAGCCATTATCATTGCTGTTACTCACCTGACTTATAACTTGTCTGCCTTCTTCAGTCTTTCTTTGAAAGTATCACAGCTTGCAATTTAGATAGGCTGCTGCAGGCATAGTCTCTGGGACTGGCTTGGAAATCACTGGCACTGGGATAACCTGGCAGGGAAACCAGGATGTTGGTGAGAAGGGAAGAAGAGATGTAACTGGTGTCAGTGTGCTTAGTTCTGTTGTATCATCAACAATGAAAAACAGGTCATGCCCACGGAATGAGAGACAGAAGAACCTGTTCGTATTGGTGTGAGTCATTCACTGTATATGATTCAAATGTGGAAATAAATGTTTGATTGTAGTAGTTCCAAATGTGATTATTTGTGAGCATGGGATTTCTGTAATGCCCCCACTCTCACACACACACACACACACACACACACACACACACACATTTATAAATTCTAGAACGATCTACAACTAGAATACTTACAAAGAATATGAGTCATTCCTTTACTTTTCATCCGTGGTTTTTAAGTACTCACTAATTCCATTTATTTGCATTCTTTCTAGCTTAACTTAAAGGACATTTGAGTTTTAATACCAAGGAGATAAAAATATCTAAAAGACAAAAGTGATTACATTTTTTAAGAGTTGGCAGATCTTATGATTACATGGAAGATACAAAATGTTTGTAATATTTGATTTTTCCTACTTGCTGTATCAAGGATAATTTAAGAATAGCTTTCATTATGACCTTAATTTACCAAGAAATGTGTTGCAACCTCCCTACTAACACTGCTGCTGAAGAAAGACAGGCCTAAAAAATTTCTACTTCAGACAGAAAGTTTTATTAACATGTAATGAACGGGTGCTTAAAAACTTCCCCACACATTCCAATAATTCAAAGATAAATTTTGAACATAAGTCCATCTTACACCTGTCTTGTTTGCTTTTTCTTTTGACTTTTAGTTACAAAGTCATTTTTCTGCCACAAAATGCAGCAGGCAACTGCTGAGTTGCTTCCCTCATCACTATTTAACGATGCATGCATGTTAGGTCTGGAATCTTCATGAGAGTTTTATAATCAGACATTTAAATTTGGGGCTTAAAAAGTTCACTCGTAATTCTGAACAATTCCTTTATCTTTATAACCACTTGCTGAATAATAAGTTGAACCATCCTCTGATTTCACCCAATGAATTATTGCGTCTTTACTAAAAAAGAAAAGGGCTGCGTAAACTCATAGATTTCAATTAGGAGCTATAGGCAATTTGAGGAAATAAACCATCAATAAATATTTATGAATACATTTTCCTCACAAAACTCTAAACTTACTTTTCATATAATCTCAGTACATTGTATAAGACATGAAAACAAAGTTTAGTGTATTAAGGAGTTCCAGTTCATTCACATTTAATTTCTTGCCTATCTGAAAACCATGTATATTCTCTCTGGCATTTGCCATCTTTCACCCAGGGTTTATTTATGGCGTGGTTTGCCTATTTTGACAGGGGTTTTTTTTGTTTTTGTCTTGATCCTGCTGACCTTGTCAACTGTTGGCTGAAGAATATGGGAAACCAAGTTTAAATTGAAATAACTTGATTATTTTCATGATGGTCCCTGAGGCTAAGCTCTGATCCCAATCATCTTTTTCTTTCCCAGCCCTTAATTAAGATTCTCAGTTTTAGAAACATGTATTTAGTGGTCTTGAAGAAATTAAAGCTGTGACCAAACTCTGTATTTAACAGAAGACAAGTTCAAGATTTTGTCATAATCCCTGAAAAGAAAAACTCAAGAGATGTGTTGACATCTGTCACTAGTCTACTGGGCTCGGTTAGCCTCTAAAGGTCCCAGCCAGGGTTCGGATCAGCATCCAGACAAGGCATAAGCACACCAAAAGTACACACATTGGTTTTATGTAAACCTGTGTGTGTGTGTGTGTGTGTGTGTGCGCGTGCATGTGGGTATGCACGCGCGCGTAGAACCAGCAAAGCTAATGTGTGGGCTCCCTGGCTTGGAGGACGGACGTCCATTTCCCATAGAGACTGTAAAGGATTTCCAGCTTACTTTGCCTGCAGTATATGGTTGTGGGAGTCTAACCTGATTGACTTTGGGAGCATTAAATGAATGATTATAGGCTATATAAAAAGAATAGATGCATTAAAATAATATTGGTGAGCACAAATATCCAAATTTCAGAAATGAACTACGGAGAGAATATAAATCCAAAAGCTTGCAGAAAAATAGCATTTTAATGAAACTGGTCATTTGAAAATCTTACTTTCAAAATTCTTAAACTCCAATCTTTATCTTCTACTTTTATGGTAAGGACTAATTTAAATTGTTTTGCTCCTTTATTATGGTATTTAGTAGAAGTTTCTAGTTTTTGATAAGCTATGTATATGTGAAAGAGGAACTCCTTAAAGTGGGAATCCACGTCCCAAGAAGAGGTGCACTAGTTCAGATGGCACCTGTCTGTCCAGGATAAGAAATTAAACTTTTTAAATAGAAAATAATGCTTCACTTACTCATTTATTAGGGCATTCCCCCTCTGAGGAAAACAATGCTAGTTTTTCTAAACTTTATAGACACAGAAGAAACAGTATATGTTTGCTAAGCTGGCTTAATTATTATATTAGAAAATAATATTTTATAAGCACCTAAGTAATAACATGTTCGGTATTATTTATCTTTTCCACCCCTCTGTAATTGAGATTGGAGCTTTTCCTCTGGTATTTTTGGAATCCCATGATCAGAACACTTGCATGGCTTGGAGAGAATTGCTTGCATAGATAATGAGACCAGACATTAAATCTTGGGATGAGGAGATGGTGAAGATGCGTAGAAGCCATAGACTCCCCACCCAGTGCAGCAACTCACCTGCTCGGTGCCTTGTGAAGGACCACTGAGGGTGCCTCTCTGTGCCTTTTGATGTTTAAGCTTCATTTGGAAATATGCCATCAAATGTAAAGCATTCTGATCTTTCCAAGTATTTCTAGTACAAAATTAAAAGGTAGAAAAACAAGTCCTCTTGTAACACAAATGTGTGGATTCCTACCATAAATTCCTGAAGTTGCAAGTGAGGAACAGAGGCTCCTGTGGCCTTGGTAGCACCTGGCTCTGGTTCCCTGTGGCCAAGTAGAGGGCCAGTGAAGAGCGGCTCAGTGGCAGACACAAGTGAGCGACTAACAGTGACTTGTGGATGGCAACCTCATATCTGTGTTCACTCAGGGGTTCGTGTACACAGGATCTTTACACATACCTACGTGCTCCTGAGGCAGGTGACACCTCAGAGTCACACCAATACTCCTAGGCAACTCTGGGTCGCAGGTGAAGGATGCTGGATCTGATGCTGCTGGGTGTGCTGTGTGCTCAGCAGGCCTTGTCTCTCCTAGCCTGACGGGAGCCACACTGGAACTCCTCACCCAGACCTTTCACCAGCTTCTGGAAATAATGCCAGCCTGAGAGCAGATGCTGGACAGCCCAGCCGCCAGGCTCCCTCATGTGAAGGGAGGATCGGCTCCCACTGTAGCCTCCCTACCAGTTAGTTCCAGGTGGATACTTGTGACCCAGTGGCTGTCCCAGCACCAGCAGGGATCTGAGACCATTGAAAAGTATGGTCTGGGCAGTGTGGGCCCTTGCTCACTCTGTGCAGAGCTTATGCTGTCAGGCCCTCCTGCTCCTAAGATTTGGAAGGAGGTACAGCCACTGCCCTGTGAGGCACGACCCCGTTCCGGGCATACTAGAGAAGGGGCAGCAGAGGAAAAGCCTCTGTCACTTGCAGAGGTGGCCCTGGGGCTGGCACAGTGGCTTAGCCATGGCTGTAAGTAAAGCAGCTTAATCCCACCCCGCAGAATTTCTGGCATGAACAATGTATGGCAGAAGTGTCTCTGTAGCCTATGGAGTCCCAGGAGCCATCTCCATTTTCCAGTCTCTTCATACTCCACCTCTGGCTCATGGAAATAGGGCATTTTCTCTGTTCATGCTTGTGCTACCTATGCCTGCTAGCTTCCTGGGATGTCATTTGATGAAGTGAGAATCAACATTGTGTCCTGTTTAGCCCCAAACATTGACAAGATATGCCCCACTGTTTTATTTTCAGTGGTCACCTCCTGTTCTGTCCATGGGCTTAGGGGTCCCCTCACCAATAGACACAGAAGGCTGGTGACCACTGGCAGCTGGGGCCAGGAAAATGCTGCTGCCCCTTTGCATTTCCATGACTTTCATCACTGCCCTGTCCTGAGTGTTCTTCATAACAGCTTCTCCACCTGACAGAGGTGTCAGTGGTATCAGATCCCCTGGGACTGGTCAAACCTAGATTCTGGCCCCACCAGAGACTAGTGTGGCAAATCTGGGCTGGGACTTCAGGACTGGTTTCTTATGATGCGGCTGCTGGTCTAAGCACCACTGATCACAAGCAAAGCAGCTCTCAGACCTGAATGCATGTCAGAGTCACACTGGAGATTTTCTCCCAAACTGGCCAAATCAGATTTAAAACTGCAGATCTACCCAGGATCATTCAAAACTGTAGCCAGGTCACTCAGAGGGCCTGCTAAGATGCAGTCTGACTGGTCCCTAGGTCATGGGCGGGGCCTGGGAACCTACATTTCCAGCAGGGTCCTGGGGCCCCTGGGGTCATATTAAGCAAAGGTAGGGAGAAAAGGATGCTTTGAATATTCCTTAAGACAGAACTGACTTCTAGGAATTTGATGAACTTGTCTTCAGAGCTGCTAGAGGCATCCAGTTTCCTGATGTCTTTTTTTCCCGAAGCTCTTACTCTGTTAGTTAAATTTGCATTTGGCTACAAAGTATGGAGATCCATTTAAATTCTTGACTAGGGTCTTCTTTTTTTCCTAACCAAAGCCCAGAGCTAAGTGGTTCTGGGGATGAGTCAGTGCCTTGCTGAGACCATCAGAGGCATTTTGTGTTGGCATGTCTTCCTGCTGCTTCCTCCTAGCCACAGATGGACACTGCAATCCACTGAGGAAGAAGACAGAAGGACAAGAAGCACAAAGCCTGGAAATCAAACTCCCTACTTTTTATCCCCAAAGCAAAAGCCTTTCCAGCCAATGGAGGAGGACTGTGTCTTGTGACTACCCCTCAATGAGAAGAAACAAGGCATGGATGGAAAATGAGTTGGCCAGCCAAGAGGTCATTGCACAGCCCTTCAACCTGCTGCCCAAGCAAGTGTACCCAGCCAGGCCTCACTAGTACCTGGCCAGCAGGACCTTCTGGGCTATCTCCATTCTGCCTGAGGTCTACTGTATAAGTCCCATGAACCAGGCAGGTCAGCAGATCAGTAGCTGTCGCACTAACCCCTCATGAATACGAGCTTTCTGATCAGACAGCCCTCAGTTTGGCTCCACCTCTTACAATGGTCACCCTATAATCACAAGTCACTACATGTGCCCACCCTTCCTAGCTTCCTTCAACTCACTGCAGGTGGCTACTGTTTTCCTTCCCTTCCCTTTCCTTCCCTCCTCCCCTCCCCTCCCCTCCTCTTCCCTCCCCTTCCTTCCACGCTTTCTCTTCTCTCACCTCCCCTCACCTACCCTGCTGTCCCCTCTCACTATTCTCCTGCCTTGGTACTTGCGCCATCTGAAGCTTAAATTTAGGGCTTATCCAAGGAGACCCAGGGTGCCCCCTTGCTGCAGGGTTTCTGTGAGGGTCACCTGAACCGAGATCTGCAGCTGTCTGGTGTGGGGGTGTGATAGTCCACAGTGATCCCATGACTCTTCTGTGTTGCCCACTCACACCTTCAAGGCTCAGAGGGAGCCATCACCCACCTACAAGCACAGCAGCAAAACAGTCAGATGTGCCATGCAGGAGACCCCAGCACCCCGTACAAGCCCTGGCAAGAGGGAAGTCAGGCATGGAGGTACTGTAATGGTCCAGGGGCAGGCAGTGATTTGCTCACCAGTGATGTATAGCAGGGCAAGCTGAAGGTGAATGTCGCAGGTAGGACCAGAGCACAAGGGACAGGGAACATGGGAGTCTTTGGGGCTTCATTTAGGAAGGTGAGTGTGGAGTGAAGGAGACCATGCACCCTGAGCTATGACACAAAAAGCAAACAAGCAGGCAGGCTGCTGACCAGAGCCAGGATGAGTAACCAGAGTTGCCCTGCTGGACTTTGGGCATCATCACCTGGGCGGTGGCTATGTGGCTGCTGCACAGGAAGCAATGTGTGCTGCCATGCAGATGTTTCTGGTTTCCAGTTACGTTCCCATTGTGCCAAGGGCTGACTTCTGGCCTGCTCTAGTTCACCTATGACTTCTGCATTGTCTTAGCATATTTTGGTTTCCATGTCTGAGGGATGCTCCGTAGCCCATGCCGGTGACTGTTCCTGGCATCTACCAAGAGCCATGGCTGTGTTAAGACCCGAGAGATGTATAGGACACACAACCTGAATGTGGTTGGATTATTCTGTGAGTGTAAATCCATCATTAACCACATACTCACAGGAGAGTGTTCCATAGGTGTGTTCTGTCCTATACATAGCCAAGTGTACAAGTGGTTATTGTTGATAGGCTGAAATTAGTGTTTTGCATGCAGAAATATTTTCATTGCTGTAAAGACAAGGAGGAAAGCCGTTCTCCCCAGAACTTTTAATATTGTCTGTTTCTCCCCTTTCTTTTCTTTTAATAGCAGTTATTGGCAGGGAATGCTGAATGGTTTTTCTGCGCCCACATCTCTGTGTTCAGTTTAATGATATGGGGAACTGCAGATGGAGGTCAGGATAACTTGAAAAGAAAAGAGTATTATTGGTAAATGTGCTGGAAGCCTTGCAAATTTGAGAGGATAAATTGAAACTTTACAGGACTAATGAGTTTTTGAAAACTGTTAGCCAAGCTTGTCCAAACCATTCTCTCCCTATTTAAGATTTTCTAAATTAGAAACTCAGAAATTTCAGAAGCTGTTTTGGTCCTGGAATGAATAAACAGCCCAAAGTAGATGATGTGTTTCCATTTATTAAACTTATGTGACATCTTGCTTCCATTGTAATCATAGTGTATTATTCTGACTATAACTGATGGTCTGTTCAGAGCACTTGCTTTATTGAGCTGAGATCCACATGCTTTGTAACCAGCACAGGAGTCTACCTGTCAAAAAGAAGTGAATTCCAGGCATTTGCACTTATTTTCTGTAGGACTGCAGTATCCTGGAACATTTTCATAGAACTGCAAAGATAAATTTTAAAGTAAATGTACTATTTCTGAAGTTATTCTCAGTCTAGGGACTTTACCACCCTGTGATTCTTGGACTTATGTCTCAGTGTCATGTTAAAACGTACATCCATTATGAAAACTATTATGTTTAGAGCCACATTTGAAATCTCTGGGTCCAGAAGTCTCACTAGTAGTGCTGAAATTTTATATACATTGAGCTGAACAAGAAACCTATTGTTTTTATTACAATTAGCAACCATGTTGTCTGATATCATTGTGGATTGGTCTGAATATTATTTGCCTTGCTATACTTAATTCATTGCCCCAGGGAACTGTTGCCACATTCATCAGCCAAGATTGTATTTTCCTCTGCGCTATGTACTTCCATTATCTAACATTACGTAGCTGAATGTGAGGAATATGCTAACTATTCTTAAATATAATTTTCTTCGAAAGCAGATCCTATGAGATTATTTACGTCTTTTGAAAAGAAAATAAGGAAGGATGAGAAATGCGAAGGACAGAAGAAGGAAGGGAGGTAGGGAGGGGAGAACAATTCTAAGCAATAAAGATTACATATTTCACAAATGACTTTTCTAAAGACAAAGTCTTGCTATGTTTCTCAGGCTTGCCTCAAACTCCTGAGCTCAAGGAATCTTCCTGTCTCAGCCTCCTAAATAGCTGGCACTAGAGGTGTGCACCAACAAGCCAGATTTATTGTCTAGAAATGTTCTTAAATGTAATGTAAATAAACAAAACTAAGTTGCTCACAGTTTATACTGGCAATAAATTTTTTAAAAATTATAAATTTGAAATTATGGATTTGGGGATTTTAAAAATGTGTATCAAGTATATCAAGTATAATAGAGATATTTTGTGATGTTAGAAATCTCTCAGAATGCCATTGAAATTTTAATCCATACCATTGTTTCATGCTAATTGTTCCTGAAGTGTTTACTTTTAATCCTCAGAATAAGCAGTTGGTATAAATGATTCCTTTCTTTTAATCTGTGTACTCAGCCAGGCATGGAGATACATACCTGGAAACCCCATCACCCTGGGAGGCTGGAGTAGGAGAATCACAACTTCAAACCTAGCCTGGCAATTTAGCAATTTAGTGAGAACTTTTCTCAAAAATTAAAAAGCTGAGAATGCAGCTCAGTTCAAAGGATCTGGGTTCTACCCCCAGCACCAGGAGATAAAAGGAGGGTTAAGGGTTTCCAAAAGAGCAGAGTTTTTCAGTTGTGAGTCATACCCCTTTGTGGGTCATCGAATCTGTTCAACAGCTCTAATCAGGTGTTCTCTCTCTGCCTCTGTCTGTCTCTGACTCTCTGTCTCTCATATTTTTTAAGAAAGTAGGATAGATCATGTCATACTGCTTGGAAAACAAATGGTGACTCCCAGTCTATATCAATATTTGTGTGCAGATGGGGTCTCCAAGTGAAGTGGGTCTTGGAAAAGAGGCTATACAAACATTGCTGTATGCTTTTCTTTTTTTCTCTCTCCTTTTGTTTTTCTTTAAGGCATTAGCTTACTTAGTAAGGATTAAAGGCTAAGTATATAAAATCTGAAGTTGGGCTGCCTAGATTTAAATGTGGTCTCTAAAATTTACCAGCTGTCCAATGTTAGACAAGTTACTTAACTTGTAGGCCTCAATTTCCTCATCTGTAAAATGGGCATAATAATAGTACCTACTTCATAGGCTCAGTGTAAGGATTCCATGAAATCTTGCATATATAAAGTGCTTAATCCAGTGTTCAGTAGGCAACCACATCAATATTAGCTATAACTATTGTCAAGTCTTTTTTTTTTGAGACAGGGTCTCACTCTACAGTCCAAGGTGGCCTTGAATTCACTGCGTATTACAGGCTGACCTTGAACTTGAAGTGATCCTCCTACCTCAGCCTCCCTAGTACTGGGATTACAGAGATACACCACCACACCCAGCTATTGTCAACTCTGGAGTGATTCATTTCTCCATTATTCACTGTATTGCTCTTTTCATCATTATTCTATTATTTTTACCTTTTGCTCTGTCTCTTATTATGTATGAACATTTTAAGTTTTGAGTTTAGTCTCTAGATGAAGATTTACAGTCCTTCATATTAGAACTGTTTGTATTTTAATTAAAACATTTTGCATTTCCTGAGACAGGAGCTATATAAGGTATATAAATAAATGAGCAATTATCATTAGATTTAAAGATATCCGAAAAAACTTAATGATGTTTTCTATTATAAGATTATTCACAGAATGCATGCCTTACTGGTACAATGGTGAAGATTTTAATAACAGTTTTATATTATGAATATATACAGGGAAAGATTATATACTTCTTGGTAACAAAATGATGAAATGCAACCATTTTGAGGCAAAACACAAAAGAATGAACACTAGGATCTTTTCTTGAGGTTTTTAGAGGGGTATTTGTCATTGATACAGGAAATTATAAGTAAGTATAGCTATACCAAAGACAAATAGGAACACAAGCTGTAACTGTCCAAACAGAGCTAGCACAAGATTCAGAAATAACAGTATGGGAATTCTCTTTACTATCTTCTCAGTTTTTTTGTAAATATATAAATCTCTTCTAAAATTATATCAGCTAAATAATAAAAAGGATGTGAAATGATTTTAATTTTTATTAATACATGTTTGCAGTACATTATAATTACATTCACTGAGGAACTGATGCATGCAAATACCACATCTTTGTTCTTTTTACATCACCTTCTCTTCCTTCCCCTCTCTCCAGCTCTTGGTTCCCTTCCCATTTGCAAAAGATTCATCTCCCAGCTTCCTACTATCTATTTTTTATTCTGCCTTTTAATTTATTTATATGAAAAAGTACATGAAATGATACCACTGTTCTCCCATTCATCTGCTGAAGCTGAGGTTTTTTTCAGGTTCTAGGTACTATGAATAAAGCTACTATAAATATGACTATACAAAAAAGAAAGAAATTACAGATTTTTGGAAAGCCAAAATGAGAGATTATTTACAGTAGATTTATCCTGCAAAATTGTTTTAGCTTTAAGTAGATAAAAAACACCAGAACTTTAATTCTGTAGCTTTAAATAAGTCAGAAGGCTAGGATTACTAGCAGGCATCCCATCCTGATAAATGACTCTTGAAATTACATCTTTTTTAGACATTGTAGAAGAGAAGGAAGGGACCAAAGAGTTATAAATGGAAGACTCATAATGAGATATAAAACTGATTAATCACCTTAACTACACAAAGCATAGTCCCAAACTAAACAAATGCCTGAGTAAATAATTAATTTTCATATTTCTGACAACTCAGAAGGGTGCTCTCTCTCTGGGAATTGTGAAGAATATGTATGCAGGTTGCCTATAAAAGTGGAATTTCCCACCCAGGACTTTATTAGAAAGTCCTCTCCACAGCCTTCTAAGAGTATTGACCTTCAGCAAAATTGGCATAATCAGCAGTGGAGAAAAGTGTGTAAGTTCTGTAAGTGTTTACTTGAATGAAACATTTAAGTGTGTCTTAGATAATAGAAATAATAACAGAACATAATAAATAATATAAAATCTTCTTTATAAAGATAAAATTTCCACTAAATCCTGACATCAAACTGTTCTGATACTATTAGCCAAACGAGGTTCTGGGATCTCCCTCTACAGTAATGTGAAACTCCACTAGGGAGTTTTTGACTGAAGGAGACTTTTTTTCTAAGACAGCCAGATCTGTAGAATTTCTACTTCATACTTATGCCACCAGTTGGAATGGACCCACCAAAGGGATCTTCTGCTGAAAGCTGCATTAGAAACACCCATCTCACTGATTTTATCTGGAAGAAATACCCACCAAACACACTATGAGACAGGCTGTTATGGTTCAAACATGAGGTATCCCCCAGAGGTCCCTATATTGAGGGCCTGGCCGTTAGTGCAGCAGTATTCAGAAGTGGGCCCTAGAACTATGACTGGGTCACAGTGGCACCATCCTATTATGAGCTGATAGTGGAATGGACTATGAGGAGGAGGGACCTTGTTGGAGGGTGTGATTCACTAGGGCATGGCTGGGAGGGCTTCTGTCATGTCACCACAGGCTCTTCTCCCTCTGGCTTTTTCCTCTCTCTTTCCTGGCTGCCATGAGGTGAACAGTTTTGCTCCACCACATCCTTCAGCCATGGTGCTTTGCCTCACCTCAGTTCCACAGCAATGAATCCAGATCAGTGTGGAATGAAACCTCTGAAACCATGAGCCTAAATAAACCTTTCATCCTAGAAGTTGTTTTTCTCATGTGTTTGTTACAGCAACCAAAAGCTGGCTCCCACAGCCAGTAGGTGTAATTCCCCCAGTTACTACTTTTCAGATTTTTTAATCATTGGTCTTGGACTGCTCAAGAAATCATGCCTCTCATGGTCTCTGGGTTATAAACTTGGTGCTTTCACAGTGGTTGCTGATGCCACTTTCATAGCTACCCTGCTATGAGAAAAACCTTCCACAAGGTTTTATTTTAGTACCGACTCTCCCTGCCTCTTCTGAGTCTGTTTTAGTCTAAACAGTGTCTTGTTTTCCTCTTGCTCTGCACTCTGGGCTCAGAGGATTTTGAATTAGATCTTCCTTTAATTCTGGGAAAAATTCAACAAAATGATATTTCCAAGCAATCTTTGATTAACATTGAATTTCAGTATTGGCCTGATTAAGGTTTAAGTTTGTTTTGACCAATCGTTATAATCCTTTGATAAAAAGTGTCCCTCTGAAATTAATTGCTCTACTTGGGAGGTGGGGATAGTGGAATGCATAGTGATAGAGTGTTTGCATAACATGTACAAAGCTCTGGGTTCCATCCCTGGTAACTCTCTCTTTCTTTCTTTCTCTCTCTCTTTCTGTCTCTCTCTCTCTCTGTCTCTCTCTCTCTCTGTCTCTCTCTCTCTCTGTCTCTCTCTCTCTCTGTCTCTCTCTCTCTCTCACACACACACACACACACACACACACATATGCATCAGCCTTGGGCATGAGCATTGGCCATCAAATTACTAAGGAAAACATTGAATGACAAGGGTTAAGCTAGAGGTTTTTGATTGTTTGCTTTCTGTTGTGCTTTTTTTTTTTTAATTTGCTGCAAAACTTCTGGACTGCTGCAGCAAATGAGCACAAACATCTGGAAAGAGCAGAAATTCATCCTCTCGCAGCTCTGGAAGTCAGAAGTTGAGATCAAGCTATATGCAGGCCACACTGCTGGAGGCTGGGGTGGGGTGGGGGCCTTCCTTGCCACCACCACCGCTGCCACCACCACTCCTAGTTCCTCCATCTGCCTCTGTCTTCACCTGTCTATCTTCTCCTTGTGTCTTATAAAGATGACAGTCAATGGATTGGGGCCCATCCTAATGTGCTATGTCTTCATCTTCACTAGTCACACCCACAAAGTCCTCTTTCCACTAGCATTAACAGGCACTGGAGGTCAGCACTAGAGGTCAGCACTTGAGGGTATCTTTTTGGGGAGACACAGTAAAACCCATAACAGACTGTTTATATGAGGACTTGCATTTGTTAGGGGGGTTCATAGAAGGACTTAACGAAAGGTCTCTCTACAGGGCCTCTGGCAGTGCTGTGAGAACTGCCAAACTCCTGGGACCCAGCAGAACTATGACTTTCAGAAAAGCCCTGTGTCAGGAGCTGTGCACCTTACTACTGCCTGGAGCACACCTAGTAGAAAGACAATGACAGCTGACCTCCTAGGCCTTGGCCTGTACCTCCCACTGATCTCCTGCCACTCTGTCCCATTGGCTGAGCCCACTCAGCCTGCAGAGGCCAGGGCCAAATAAGGGGTGGAAAAGGGACAAAGGGAATAACCAGTATTTCTCAGTCTCTCCTAGGTTTCTCAGAAGTCAAATTGTGAGGCTGAGCTTGTGAAATGGTACCCTACAGATGAACTCATCCACCAGTTTCATTCTCACTAAATGATCTGTGAATTGAAACCCAAAACCCAGATCTCCTGCTTCTTCAAAGACCACATCTGGAGGTGCTGGGTTTGGGCCCTGTGTGGCCCCTCACGTGGAGCTAGCAGCAGCCATCCTCTGGACAGAGAGGAGATGTCCATTTGCTGGTCTCTACCACATCCAATAGATCCCTGAACTGCAGTCTGAATGTTTGTGTCCCCAAATCTTGAAATCTAATCCCAAATGTGTTAGTGTTAAGAGATGAACCCTTTGGGAGGTGGCAGTCTACCTCACAAGTGAGATTGGTGCCATATACAAGAGGCTTGGGGTTTCTCTCCTCATTCCAGGAGAACACAATAAAAGAGGTGTCATCTGTGACAAATGGACGCTTACCACACAACACATCAGCTAGCACCTAGGCTGTGGATTTCCCAGCCTCCAGAACTGGGAGAAATACATTTTTGCTGTTTATTAAATTAATTACCCTGTCTGAGGTATTTTTGCTATAGCAGCTCAAATGGATTGAGACTTTGAAGGTCAGCTGTCTTCCATCGCTATGTGTGGTGTTCTACTTTTCTATCAAGGCCTGCACAGTGGGCATTTGTGTCTGCAGCCCAGTTTAAGGACCCAGCATCAATGTCATTAGTACGTCACTAGCTTTTGTTTCTCTGGTTCCTGTTTCCTCCCACACAGATATGAGCAAGCATACTTGGGTTTTGCACTGATGCTGCTGCTATATGCTCTGCACCTCTGGGTGAGGAACCACATGCCTGGGCTGGGCAGCATGACCTCCAGGGCATGGCCTCCTCTAAGAGCCTCCCTCCTGCCAAAGGAGGACATACACTGCTTGTCATTGCCTACTTCTCTCCTAGCCACAGTTAGGGGTGGAAAACAGGAAAAATGTTTGAACACCTCATACTTGGGTTTCACTGTTTGACTTTCAGAATGATGCTATAGTTGCCAATAGTATAGATATTTATCAAACCAAAATGGGGTCTTGAAGAACCAAGCTTCCCAACAGAAGCCATGAGCTGCCTTGGCTTACAAAGAGCAGAAGTACTATAGCTGCATAAGTTTCTAGGTATGATCCAGGCTTAAGAGGGCTGCCCCAGTAGACCAGGCCCACAGCTGTCCTCTAAACTGACTACTGATGACGGTGTGGAGGTGAGGGGATTTAGCTCTCTGCTATGCCTAAGAGGCTATAGAATCTCACTGTAGCCACCAGAAAGTTACCCGATCTTTCTGGATCTGTTTTCATGTCTGTGTAAAGGGGAATGATTACTACTATTCTACTGTTATATTGGTCCAAAACAACTCTGTCCCTGTGTACGCAGACCAACCACAAGGTGCTGTGAGACTAAAGAGAAAGCAGACAGACCCAGGACTACACAGAGTGTAATTTATTGCAGGTTCACACACAGGAGGGTGGTCATGGGTGGCAGCAAGGCCACATGGCTGCCTACAATCTAAGTGAGAAGTAGGGATGTGTATACTGGTCAGGACAAAAGTGACTTCATCCAAGTCAGAATATACCAAGATTACCTTAAACTGATATCAAAGAGTCAGGCACTTCCTGGCACCAGGGTGCAATCATAAAGCTCCACTGTAGTGGTTTTCTCTATTTATAGTAAACTGGGAAACTATGTGGAAAAACTAATTAGGGTTAGTCAGGGGCAGTCATGGTGGCTATGACTCAGGGTGGCTGTGGTCAGATCAAGCTGGATTCATACATATAAAGTCTCAGTTACTTTTCTCATTACTGAGACAAAATACCCAACACTCAAAGTTAAAGGAGGAAAAATTTGTTTGGCTTACTGTTCACAGAGGTATCAGTCCATAGTTGGCTGGCTCCCAACAGAGGGGGATCACAGAGGAAAAGCAGTTCATTGCACGCAAAAGATAGCAAAAGCAACAAGGAAGGACCACAGCTCTTTCTGTCCCTTCTATTTTATCCAGGCTACCCGCCCTTAGGGCAGGTACCCTCACACCCTTAATCCTAGTGCCCTTAATCCTAGCACTGCACCATGAATCAATTCCAGTGTTACATACTCTAGATCCAGCCACCTCTGAAAAAGCCCTACCTATGACCAAATGAAGCTTTAGGGGGACATCTAAACACAAGCCATAACATAAACTACAATAATCATCAGGATATTTTGCAGATTAGTTAATGCTTATGTCTAGAACCCTAGTGCATGCTAAAAGTTATTCTGCACAGGTTTGTGGATGCTTCCAGAAGACACGAGACCCTCCACACACTGGTAGTAACAGAGTCTCAGTACATTGTAGCCATTCTCCAAGTCCCAACTCTCTGCAGGGCCAGATGAAACATACCTACTGTCATATAACATTGGAGGAACTCCAGGCTTAGGGCATCCACGTCCTTTATAATAAGCAGCAAGCTGGCCTACCTTTGTCCCGAGAGGAAGACATGATTTCTATCAACATAATAGTTGCTACAGAGAAAGATGCTACGGTCTTGAACTCACTATGTAGCCGAGGTCCTCCTGCCTTAGTCTTTCAAGTGCCTGGATTACAGGTCTAGAAAAAATAATCTAGAACAGTGATGGTGAACCTTTTATAATTTTCAGTGATAACAAACAGCCTGCTCTGGCACACGTGCCATAGGTTCACCACCACTGGTAGGACAAAGACCATTCAGTGCCTCAGCATGAGAAAACCTCTAAGAGTCATTTCCACCCCCAGGAGCTCCACCTGACTCCAAAAATATCTTCATGCTGTGGAGCAGTACAACTCAACAGAAATGAGTTAAACCCGTGCTTCTAATAATGTCAAATATGTAGTTTAAAAAAATAAATTCTTGTTAGCTGGAGAGATACAGGCCATATAGCCAAATATCTGAAGAGATACAGATTTGTGACTCTTCTCTGGCACACAGGCCAAATGCAGCCTGCAGGCCCATTTTCTCTGTTTGATTTTCTGTCATGAAACATAACATAGAAAATAAAACAAAAACAATGCCGTCACCTTAATATTGTGGCTAGACTGGCTAAAACTGATATAATAACAGCATTAAAGTGTTTCTAACAATTGTCATTGCCTAATATACCTTTGCTGAATGACACTGATGGAAAATTCCTTTCAAAAGGATGACTTTCATGTTGACTCACTTTGGTTTGTAAGAAAAAGAAATGCAATCTGACAGCTGGATGAAGCAGGAGGCATTTCCAATAGTCACTGTTTAGAAAATGTTTTTCCCTATTGCTTTCATTCCTATTGTTAAGGAAATCTCTCAACAAATATGTTCCCTGTGAGTTATGATGACTACATAAATCATCAAGAAACTCAGCTGAACTTCTCAGCTAAAGACACGGCTCCATTGCCCTCCACTCTTGCTCCAGTCCAAGGGAGGAAGCTGCCCAGGCCCAAGGCACTGTGGAAATGCAGGTGGGGAACTGCCCAAGTGTTCGTACTCACCATGGCCTCCCCTCTCAGCACAGAGGGACACCAGAGAGAGTAGCCTGGCTACCCGGCAGTGGGAGCACAACAGATCTCACTGCAAGGAATTCTATTTGTCTTTGGACCTGCAACCCTCTGCCTCGGTTTCACCTGCCAGAAACTGTCTTGGGGTAGAAGAACACACTGTACATCTGCAAGGTAAGGGCACCATTTCTGCCTCCCTGGGCAGAGGATGGTCCATGAGGCAAACAGCGCACAAACACCTGCGAGGAAAAGTTGGGGAGAGAATTTTTTCCATTAGGATGTTTCTACTGGGTAATTTAGGGAGCCACAGACGTGCCAGGGCAGCACACAGGGATGCAGCTACCATGTTTCTTAGTCCATTTCCACCTGCATAACAGTACTCTACAGAGCAGGAAACTTATACACATACAGATGTATGTAACTCATAGTCCCTGGAGGCTGGGGAATCCAAGGGCATAGCACTGCATCACTGGAGAAGCTCTGCACTGTACACAACCTGGTAAGTACATGTGAGAGATGAACCCTACTCTGAGCCACTCTCACTGTATGGCACTGATCCACTTCTCCACCACTGGTTCCCAGTCCTCTTTTAATACTGCTAAAATGACAATTAGTTTCACCAAACATTATGGAAAGGACATTCAAACTGTGGCACTGAGGAAAACAATCTCAGTTCCTCAGAACTTTAAATATAGAATTACAATGTGCCCTACCAATTCCAGTCTGGTTATGCATTTAAAAGAATTGAACACAGGCCAAACATACACAAATTGTTGAATTCAGCACTAGTCACATAGCCAAAAGGTGGAGAAACCCAAATTTCTACTATCTCAATCTTGTATTTTTCTGTTGGCTAAAAAAGCAGATGGTTAGGGAACTTTTCCCCCAGGGCTCCTTGTGCCCCTTCCTCCAGCCCATGCACGCCCTCCATGAGGCCAGACCCTCCTCTACCTGTGGCTGAGGGTTCGTTTCATGCTAAGCTGGCTGCTACAGGGCCCGTACATCACAGTAGACCATGGGAAAGAATTTCCTTCGGTTGGAAGTGGCTCCTTTCTCTTTCCTCCTTCTAGATTATCTTTCTGTGGTTGGCCTGAGACCTCTCCAGTCACTCCTTGTATCCAGCCCTCTCTAAACATCTCCTGGGGGCCCAAGAGGGGGAGCAAGAAGTATGAACATCTGCCACAACCTTGGGGCAGGGTGTCACTGTGGGGTGTCTGGGGGATACCCCTGTCCACACTCCTCACCCATGCTCAGGCATATACAGTCTAGAAGGGAACATGAAAAGGAGTCAACACCCAGGGGCAATCTGCAGCCAGTGGGGAGCAGACGGGGGACCAACACTTCTTCCTGCCTTCAGGGCACAGTGCTCAGCCCTGATCCCTGATCCCCTCAGGAGCCCTATCAGGACTGAACCCCATTGGCTATGGCTGTATCTCATTCAAGCAGGTGCCATTGCATTTCTTCCTGCTTTGCTGTCTCTCCAAGTCCCCAACTGTTACCTGGGTTTCTCACCCCAAAAGACTATCTGTATGGAGCCCTTGACTCAGACCACAGTGGGGCTCCAGGCTGAGACAGATGATTGAATCACAAAGTAGGTACAAACACAAGGACAACCAGAGGCCTATGACAATCTCATGCCCTGAAAGTTTCCAGAGGTGAACTTTAGGAAGCAGTCATTAACCCTGTATCGCCTAAATATCATCAGATACTGTATTTACTAAAAAGAACCTTGAACAAGCTTAAAATTACAAAAGCTAGAAAGGGCCATGATCTTAGAACTATTCTGTTTATGACCAAAGGCAGAAACAAGAGCGCATGTTTGGAATGAAGTTAGGGAAGAGAGAAGGTAGTGCTTCCATTATGAACCTCAGCACAGCACATGCCTCTTGATAAGAAGGTCAAGCCTATAAAATAAGAGATTATACTGATTTTTCATCAAAAGCTATTGGGATTATTAATATAAATCAATTATCCTGCACAATTTTGGTATTTTCTCAGAAAAGTTCTGGTAAAAAACAAACCTGTCTCTCTTTTGTACTAGGTTATTTTGTACTAGGAATCATCACTATGAAAAATAAGATATGGCCTCGAGACCTGCTTCTCATTGATTTCCACATTTCCCACCAGGGCTCTGTGCACATTGTGCTGCCTTCTGTTGATGTGAAATGAACACTGGTCAGCAGGAACACCGTGAGGTCCAGTCCTGCACAAGAGCCAAGAGCCTGGGCAGGAGCGACAACACACTTAACATCTCTGTGACAGTGTTTCAGTGCCTGTGGGACATGCACTGGTGGCCAGACAAAAGGCAGCTGCCCTAGTGTGTGGAAATCACATGCTGCAACTTCATCACCTTGAATCAGAAGTAAGAGTCCTGAACCTTTCCTAATGTAAGTTTATGATCTAGTATCTGTGCAAAATCTGAAATTACTTGAAAATCAAAAGTGGTTAATTTATACTTTATGGGATGATTAATTTATAATTTATGGGATGATAAACCTGACCAGAACCAAAGTGAGATTATTTATAGGATATACTTGTGTGTACAAATATATATACATAGACACATACCCATGCAACATCCTCTATATGTACATGTATTTATATGTATACATATACCTCATATACACATACTTATATGTAAATACATACACAAGCACATGTAAATAGTAGACATATAAATAGATGTCTATAAACATGCATGCATGTACACATATAAACATATGCTGGTAAATAGATATAATACACACATTTATGTCTATACATATACATATACATATGTATATACATACATACACATGTCCATGCACATGTACACAACACACATATGAACACATGCACAAATAACTTCATTTTAAGTATTTTTATACTAAATATTTTTCTTCATAAGGGTTTCTGAATTTCAATTTTTATTTTTAACTAGGAATTAAAAGGAAAATTTCCCATTAATATTTAACAGTATTTTTCTACTGATTTTAATTATGTTCATTGTAGAAAATGTGGCAAATATAAATATTAAAAGGGGAAATCACCCTAAATCCCACTGCTGTTGGATTTTTTCCAACGAGTTCATGTCTTTCCTTCTGGTCTTTCCTGAGACACATACATTGCACCTGTACAAACAGACCCAACGTGTAAGTAATTAGTATGATCTCCTAATAGGCACATAATTTTGCATCTTGCTTCAAGACTCCAGTTTTAAAATCCCATGGTTGCCACCTGGCTGTGTGTGTGCTAGTTGCTTCTGTGGTATCTTTATGGCTTGGATGATGGGCAGCAAGGTGGTCCCCAGGTGCCACAATCACCCCACAAAGATCACGGTGTCTATCTGGGCTCCAGAGTGAGGGGTTAAAAATATGCTTGTGTGACTTTTGCAGGTGGGCAAAACAATATGATAACAAAGTACAAACAAACAAACATCAATAAAAAAAAAAACCACAAAATACATGATCTGACAGTTTTCTTTGAACAGTCCTGGAAGGTCTCTACTCTTTGAGAACAAAATATGGTAGTCCAAATATTTATCATGAAAACAAGTAAACTGCAGCCATGTCCATAGGTATTTGTGTCAATTCTAGCAAATACACGTTAAAGTAGACACATTTTGCATTTTTATCCCAGGGGAACTCATTTTGAAATCATATGGCTTCTTACAACAAAAGCTCATAATCTAACTTTCCTCATAATTTTTTCTGTTTCTCTGATCTTTGACACATCCCTTCTTTTCTCTTAGTGAGAAAGGATTTGTTAACATATAATTTATGTTTCTGTATTACATTGCAAAGCAGCTTTGATGCTGGTCTGCATTGCTCAATTATCCAGTGTTAGTCTAAGGACCTGTAAGTGCCTAACCCTAGGCTGGTCTGGTTGGCGGCAATACACCCAAGAAGAGAGCCCAGGTTGCAAGCTGGAACCTCTATTCTGGTCCACACTGCCTCTGTTTAATGGAGCAATCATTTATACGTTTCAGTGGACAGACTCAAAGGGTGATCTGAATTTATTCCAAGCAATTTCTCCTTTTGTTTTTCTTAATTCATGAGTATTAATATTCTTTAATGAGGATTTTTTTATTTTGAGAATTTTTTGTTAGGAGTGAGCTTTCCTTCCTTATTTCTATGACTGCTGAGTATTAGTGAATAACTCAAAGTAATGAAATATTCACAAAGTATATTAGCAACTTTTATAAATAAAAGCAGAAGGCTTAGTGTGTACTCTAATAACAGTGGATATTACTATAATTCTAAGGTTCTGGTGGAGCATCAATATAGTCCAGTGATTATAATGTCACTTTGATGCCCTGTCTTGCCATCTATTGTCTGTTGTAAAGCAGGCTTGATGTGTGACATGAGTCTTAGCAACTCAAATATCTAAGCTGAAGAAATAAGAAGAGATGCCTTGAATAAGACAATAGCAATGTGTTTGGGTCAATATCCTGTGATAATCGCTAGTATTTACTTTGTGTGTGCTAATGAGTCAGCACAGTGCTAAATGCTTGATACGCATTATCTTATTTAATTCTCACATAAATCTTTTGAAGTCCCAACTATTATTATCTCTTCTCTTCAGACAAGGAGCCTGAAACTCAGAGTTAGAACTTGCTCCAGATTGTACAGCTGGCAAATGGGATCAAGAAAAATAAAACCTAGGTGTCTGCTCCAGAACATTAACTCTTTTCTTTTCACTTCTTTTCTTTTCTTTTCTTTTCTTTTCTTTTCTTTTCTTTTCTTTTCTTTTCTTTTCTTTTCTTTTCTTTTCTTTTTTCTTTTCTTGTTCTCTCTCCCCCCCTCCTCTCTCTCGGTGGTACTGGGGATTGAACACAGAGGCAGTTACCACTGAGAAATATCCCCAACCCTTTTCTTATTTTGTGATGCTTTACTAAATTGCTTGGGCTCACCTCAAACTTCCAATGCTCCTGTTATCCTGAGTAGCTGGATTAACCCAGCAAGTTGCAAAGTATGCATGCAAAATGCTAAGTCAAACCTCCTATAAATGCTGCCAAGTCAGTCAAGAGGAGGTATCTGAGTAGGTTGTAAATGAATTCTGTTTGTGATGATATCTGAGAGGAAATGTGAGTTATGATTTCAGCAGATTGAGAAGAGAAAGAGCATGCTAAGAAGAACAGATCTAAAGCTATGAGTTGCTGGTTTGGCTGGAGGGTCAGGAACAGATTCAGAGATAGGCCAAGAACAGAGAGCCCAAAAGCAGAGAACTTCCCTTGATGGCCATTAACAGCCTCTTAACCTGTTTCTCCCCTAAACCTGGGGAAGCTGGGTTATCCTGGGGGTGATGTGCCCTCCCTGGGACTGAAGATCCCCAGAGAGGATAGGAGGTAAAAGACAAGGAGGAGCACTACGGACAGCGGGAGTTGGTCTGCAGCAACTAGTTAGCCACAAGATGAACTTTGGGTAGTTCCCTGAGGGTGAGACAGGTCATCAGAAGGCACCAAACAGTAGTGCACATTCAGATCTTCCCTTTAGAAAGGCTGCCCTCATATGTAGATAGCATTTAAGGTCCATGCAAGTGGACAAGGAATGGAAGGAATCTAAAGTCCCTTTGTCCACCTATGACTTTTGGGCCCTAGCAAGTCCAGAGCCTCAGACAAACTCATCTTAGCCATCTCGCAGCTTTGCTAAAGCATTTCTATTTCAATCCCTTTTGACTTTATCTCTACTCAGATCCTAAATATGAATGAATAAGTTTTTAAAAATTCTATTGGGAATATTTATAATTATACAGCCAAAGACATAGAGTGAGAAAAATGAGGAGACCAAGAGATGGAGTGGAGCGGGTAAAAAGCATTGAGATGTGTTAGATACATGCATGAACTCCCCTCAAGTTATGTAATCATTATGTACTGTAAACATGTACTAATAAAAATAAGCATTGTAAAAAAGAAAAAAAAGAGACAATGTAAGGATGTGTTGTTTGACATGTAATGAAAACAGAATGCTAAAGAATATCCTTACTTTTTCTTATTTACATTTATTTTGTAGAAGTAGACAACATCTGGAATAAGTAAACATTACATTTTCTGTTATGAAATATCTAAAATCAACATACAAAGTCTTTTAGTTTTAAAAAATGAAAGCTGGTAGAAACATTTGTGCATTCCAACTTGAAGGGATATCCTAACACATCTGTACATTCTTTTGTACAATTAATATAAAAATTTAATTTTGCTCCACATAAACTTGCTCAACTATAAACAAACAAATTTCTGGAGATCAGATCAAATACAAAATTTACTGATGGCATGCTAAAGTAAATAAGATCAAATGTTGGACAAAATGAAGATTTTTAAAACATCTTTATTGAAATATAAATTACATATCATAGAAGTCACTCACTTAAAGTGTACAATGCAATGGCTATAATATATTCAGAGTCATGCAGCTCTTATCACAAGCTAATTTTACAACATTTTCTTCATCTCAAAAAGAAATGCCATACTCTTTCGAGTTCACTGTCCATCCCTCTCATCCCATTGCCAACTACCCCTGGCAACCAATAACCTCCTTTCTATCACTATAGATTTGCTTATTCTGGACATTTCACCTAAATGGAATCATAGAACATGTCATCTAAGAATAATTCTTTTTAATTTTAATAGCTATATATTAATAATAAATGTTTGATATACTTTGATATTGGAGATTGAACCTATAGCCTTCACACTGAGCTATATCCCAGTCCCTTTTTATTTTTTGTTTTATTTGTTTGTCTGTTCATTTTTTGAGACAAGGTCTTGCTGTGTAGTTCAGGCTGCCTTTTAACTCACTATCTTGCCCAGGCTGGCCTTGACCTCAGAACAATCATCCTGTCTCAGCCTACCAAGTGCTGAGATTACACAGACATGCATCAATACTACTGGCTTATTTTTTATTTTGAGACAAAGTCTCAATATGTCACTAAGTTGGCCAGGCTGGGCTCAAACTTTCAGTCCTCCTGCCTCAGCCTCCCAGAGTACTGGGATTGTAGTCATGAGCCATCACACACAACTTAAATGTCTTATAAAGCCACTTATATTGCTATTTCTAGTGAGAAGCAATGAAAAAATACAAAAGCTGCTGTCTCTCCTATAGTTCTAGCATTTCGGGTCTTCTGTGGTACATAGTGGAGACCTCATCTAATTTGTCTGTGCAGTCTACAAGCAATACAGGTCCAAATTGTCTCCCATATCCCACTGAGCATGTTAGAATCTCACTTGCCTTCTGTTGATTCAGCAGTCAGGCATTCCTGGACACATCCTTAAGTATGTGTTTTGTACAGGTTGGCTTGTTATCCTGATTTAAAATATTTTCACACGGACACACAAACTCACAGACGCACACACTCTCACACATACGAATTTCAATATGATTTTCTATCTATGCCACCTGTAAAGGGCTGCCTTATGAAACTTTGCACCAGTGTCATTTCAAAGGTGTTTTATGTTTGTTATTTGGCAGATTTTATTTATTTTAACTTTTTTTAGTTTTTAGTACATTTTTTTCAGTGCATACATATGATTACTATTCATTGTGAGGAGTTGATACATGTATGTAGCACATCTCAATTCTTTCATATACGGCCTTCCTCCCCTTCCCTTCCCATCTCCTTCTATTGGACCCTTTATTATTTGCAAAAGGTCTGTCTCGCTGTTTTCTATATTGCTCTTTATTTAGTTCTTTAACTTGTTTATGCTTTGGGGTTTCTCATATAAGAGAAACTATGCAATATTTAACCTATGTGTCTGATTTGTTTCACTTTATATTGTTGTCTCAAGGTGCATTCATTCTTCTATAAATGACTCAAATTCATCCTTATTTATAGAAGAGTAGTACTCCATTGTGTATAATATCACATTTTGTTTATCCATTTTTCTGTTTATGGACATATAGCTGCTTCCACAATTCAGTTACTATAAGTTGTGCTGCTATAAACTTATGGATGCATATATCTAGAAAAGGAATGGCTGTATTGAATGGAATTTCTCCTTTTAGTTCATGATCTTCACAGTGGTTTTACTAGTTTACATTTCCACCAACAGTGTAGAAGTGTTCCTTCTCCCCCACAGCCTCACCAGTATTTGTCATTATTTGACTTCTTCATGGTAGCCATCCTTTGACAAACCTCCTGCTAACAACATATTAAATGGGAAATACTGAAAGCATTCACTCTAAAATGAGAAACAAGCCAAGGATGTCCACTCTTACCACTCTTGTACAATATAGTAAGATGGCATCTCTGTGTTGTTTTTATTTGCATGTCTCTAATGACCAGCAGTGTTGAACAGTTTTTCATGTATTTGTTGGCCATTTGTACTTTTTCTTCTGCAAAGTGTCTATACATTTCAGTTATCCATTCTCCAATTGGGATTTTATTTTGAGGGGGGTTAATTTTTTTATTTCTGTATATATGCTAGATATTAGCCTGCTGTCTGAAGAGTAGCTGGCAAAAATTTATACTGTAGGTTGTCTCTTCACTCTGTTGATTATTTCCTTTGCTGGGCAGAAAGATGATTTTTAATTTGGTATAATCCCATTTGTTGATTTCTGATGTTAATTCTCATGCATTTGGGGTTTTGTTCACAAAGTCCTTGCCTATGCATCTGCCTTCAAGATTTATCTAGTCTGTCTTCCAGTGGATTATTTATTTCATCCCATTTTGCTTTTAGTTTAGTACATGGTGAAAGATATGGGTCTGCATGTGTAGAGCCAATTTTCCCAGAACCACTTATTAAAACATATGTTTTGGGCCCCTTTGTCAAAGATCAGATGACTGAGTGTGCCCAGGCTTGTTTCTGCATGCTTTATTCTGTTCCACTGATCCTCCTATCTGTTTTTGTGTCAATACCATGCTATTTTTTCATTACTATAGCTTTGTAGTATAATTTGAAACCCAGGATGGTTATGAGTCCTGCTTTGCACTTGTTTGCCCAGCATTTCTTTTGCTATTCTGCATCTTTTCTGTCCCATATGAATTTCAGGATTGTTTTCTTTAGTTCTGTGAAGAATGGTATTGGTATTTTGATTGAGATTTCATTGAATCTATATATCAGTTTTGAAAGTATGGAAATTTTCACAGTATTGGCTTTGCCTATCAAGGAAAGGAGATATCTTTCCATTTCCTGATGTTCTCTTAACCTCTTTTTTTTTTTTTTTTTTTTTTTTTTAGAGTACTACAGTTTTTATTATAGAGTTCTTTCACTGTCTTTGTTAGGTTAATTTCTCTTGAAGCTATTATGAATGGTACAGTTTTTCTAATTTTTTTCTCAGTGGGTTCATTATTGGTGTACAAAAACACTATTGATTTTCATGTGTTAATTTTCTATCCTGCTACCATGCTGAAATTGCTTATTAATTCCAGGAGTCCTGTGGTGGAACGTTTCTGTTCTTCTATGTAAAGGATCTATGAGTAGATAGTTTAAAGATAGTTTCCTATATATGTATTTTTAATTTTTCTCTCTTGACAGATTGCTATGGCTAAAATTTAGTACTTTATTTTGCAAGAGTGGTAATAGTGGACCACTTGGCTTGTTTAGTGAATGCTTTCAGTATTTCCCATTTAATATGTTATTATCAGGAGGTTGTCATAAATTGCTCTTACCAGATTTGAGATAAGTTCCTTCTATACCCACTTTTTAAAAGACTTTTTAAAAAAATCATGAATGGCTCTTGGATTTTATCAAAGGTGTTTTCTTCATCTAATGAGATGATCATACAATTTTTGTCCTTCCTTCTCTTTATGTGAAGGATTACATTTATTGATTTGTGTATGTTGAACCATCCTTGCATCTCTGAGATGAAGCCTACTTGGTCATGATGTATGATCTTTTAATGATGTGTTGCTTTCTGTTTGCCAGTGGCTTGCTGAGGATATTTGCATGAATGTTTATGAAAGAGATTGGACTTTAGTTTTCTTTTCCATTTCAGGCTTTGTCTGGTTTTAGAGTTAAGGTAATACTAGCTTCCAGGAATGACTTTGGTAGTACTCCCTCCCTTTCAATTTCATTAAAGACTCTGAGCAGTATTGGTGTTAGATCTTCCTTGAAGTTCTTGTAGAATTCAGTGGTGAATCCATTGAGAATTCAGTGATGAATCCACTGAGTCCCACACTTTTCTTAGTTGGTAGGCTTTTTATTATTGCCTAAATTTTATTGCATGTTCTTGGATTATTTAGGGTTTTTAATATCTTCTTGGTTCAGGTTTGACAATTCATATGTATTTAGGAATCTATCCATTTCTCCTGGATTCTCCAATGTTTTGGAGAACAGGTTTTCCAAGTAGATACTAATAATTTTTGGAACTTTGGGAGTGTCCATTGTAATTTTTGCCTTTTTCATTTCTAAGTGCATTGAGATGGGTTTTTTCTTTCTTTCTTTCTTTTTTTTTTTTTTTGGTAAGACTGGCTAAGGTTTTGTGTATTTTGTTTATTCTTTTGAACAATCAGCTCTTTGAGTCATTCTCTGTAATTTTTTATTTCAATTTCAGTAATTTTTCCTCTGATCTTCATAATTTCCTTCCTGTATGAGATTTGGATTTTTCTTCTTTTTCTATGACCTTGAGTTGCACCATTAGGTTATTTATTTGGGCTTACTCTGTTTTTCTGATTAATATGCACTTTCTCAGCTATCAACTTCACTCTTAGGACTACTTTCTTTTTTTGATTTTATTTTATTTATTTATTTATTTTAATTTTAAAGATAAAAGGAGGGAAACATTAACAGACATACAACATTTTACAACATATCACAAGCACAATACAGAGTTACAAACAAAGTGGTAGGGAATTAACAATGGTGGTTGTTCTTTTTTTGATTTTAAAGAGAAAAGAAAAGAAAACAACAACAACCAAGACAAAAACAAAACTACATAAAAACAATAAAAATGATACAGAATTTCAAAACAGGGTGATAGGAAGTTAACAATGTTTGTTATATTACATATTGTTCTCTTCAACGAAGTTGCTCAGAGTACCAGATGTAAGAATGGAAGATTGATCAAACCATTAAAGAGAATAAAAAATAATTTAAAAAAAAACATTAGAAATGATACAGAGTTTCACTAATCAAGATAGTAGGGATTCAACAATGGCTGTTATATAGCATACTGTTGTCTTCAAATGAGTTGCTCAGATTAACAGATACAATGCAAAATTGGTCAAAAAAAAAGAAAAATGTAAGAATTAGCTGTTTCTTTCAATAAACCAATAGACATCAGCAGTACAATTATCCCAGCTACCCTCGTATATCCATAGATAGTTTTTCCCTTCCTTCTCTTTCTTTTCTCCTTTCCATCATCTCAGTTGTTCCTTCCCTTTGAGCAACTTCTGGTTTCACAATATCTATTCTAACTTTTGAGTTTAATTTACTTTTTCAGTTTCTTACACTAGGGAGACAATATGATATTTATACAGGCGGGTCTGATTTATTTCACTTATAAGTAAGGTCTCCAGTTGCATCTATTTACCTATAAAAAAAGCCTTGAGTTTATCTTTTTTTACTACTTGAGTAATACTCTATTGTGTAAAAATACCACATCTTTTTTATATATTCCTCAGTTGATGGGCTTTTGATAAAAGGCAAAAGATTTATACAATCTGAAGAGAAACCAGAGTATTGATGGGCATTTGGGTTGTTGCCAAGATTTAGCTATGACAAATCGCACTGCTATAAACATGGGGGCACATATATTGCTGTGGTATGATGTTTTCAATTCTTCTGGAAATATACCCAGAAGGGGAATAGCTGTGTTGAATGGGACCTCTGATCCTAGTTTTCTGAGGAATCTCCACACTGATTTCCATAGTGGTTGGACCAGTCTACATTTCCACCAACAGTGGAGAAGGGTGCCTTTTTCCCTGCAGTCCCTCCAGCATTTATTATCCGTTCACTTCTTAATGATGGCCATTCTTTCTGGGATGAGATGAAATCTCAGTGTTGTTTTAATTTACATCTCTCTAATGAGCAATGAGGTTGAACATTTTTTCATATATTTATTTGCCATTTGTATTTCTTCATCTGAGAATTGTGTATTCATCTTAGATGCCCATACGTTATTGGGTTTTTGAATTTGGGGGGTCTGATTTTTTAAATTCTTTATATGTTCTAGACAGGAGTCCTTTGTCTGAAGGACAGTTGGCTAAAATTATTTCCCAGCTTGTGGGTATTCCTTTTACTCTGTTGATGGTTTCTTTTGATGTGCAAAAACTTTTCAACAAGATGAGATCTCAGTTGTTGATTCTTTGAAGTATTTTCTGTGCAGTTTGGCTTTTGTTCATGAACTCTGCCTAACTTTATATCTTTAAGATTTTTTACCTACTTTCTCCTGTAGTAGATTTAGTGTTTCTGTATTAATTTAGCTCTCGATCCATTTTGACTTTAGTTTAGTGCATGTTGATAGATATGGGCCTTCTTCTAGGCTTCAGCATGTGGCAAGACAGTTTTTCCAGCACCATTTATTAAAGAGGCTATCTTTCTTCTAGTGAACATGTTTGGCCCCTTTGTCAAAGATATGGCTGAGGGTGTTTGTAGTTGTGTCTGCATCTTCTAATCTGTTCCATTGATCTTCAGGTCTCTTTTTTGCCAGTGCCATGCTGACTTTATCATAGGAGCTTTGTAGTATAATTTCAAATCAGGGATTGTGATGCCTCCTGCCTTGCCTTTGTTTCCCAGGAATGCTTTTGCTATTCTATGTCTCTTCTGGTTCCAGATGAATTTTAGGAATGTTTTCTCTAGATCTGTGAGGTATACTAATGTTATTTTAATTGGGATTCCATTAAATCTGTATAATAAACTTAGGAGTATGGCCATTTCCACAAAGTTGATTCTTCCTATCCGTGAGCAAGGAATATCTTTCCATTTTTTGAAATCCTGTTTGATCTCTTTTTTTCAGAGTACTGTAATTTTCACTGTGTACATCTTTTATTTCCTTTGTTAGACTGATTCCTAAGTATTTCATCTTTTTCAAGTCTATTGTGAAAGCCATAGTTTCCCTAATTTCTTTGTGTGTTTGTTGTTTGTGTACAGGAATGTTATTAAGTTTTGAGTATTGACTTTGTAGCCAGCTATGGCACTGAATTTGTTTATTAAATCTACAAGCTTTTGGTGGAGTTTTTGGGGTCTTCTATGTAGAGTATCATGTCATCTGTGAATAAGGATAATTTCACTTCTTCCTTTCCTATATTTATTCCTTTTATTTCTCTCTCTTGTGTAATTATTCTGGCTAGTGTCTCCAGAACTATGTTGAATAGGAGTGGTGACAGTGGACATCCCTGTCTTGTTCCTGAATTTAAAGTGAAAGCTTTCAGTTTTTGTCCATTTAGTATGATGTTGGCTCTTGGTTTGTCATAGATGACTTTTATCAGATTGAGGTAAAGATCATCTATTCTGATTTTCGGTAGGGTTTTTGTCATGAATGAGGGTTGGACTTTGTCAAAAGCTTTTTCTGCATCTATTGAGATGATTATGTGATTTTTGTCTTTGGCTCTATTGATATGGCATATTACATTTATTGATTTGCATATATTGAACCATCCCTGCATTCCTGGGATGAATCCCTCTTGGTCATACTGTATGATATTCTTGATGATTTTCTGCATTCTGTTTGCTAGTATTTTGTTGAGGATTTTTGTATCTATGTTCATTAAAGTGATTGGCCTGTAGTTTTCTTTTTTGGTTAGGTGTCTCAGCATAATACTTGCCTCCAGGAATGAGTAAGGGAGAATTGCTTCCATTTCCATTTCATGAAAGAGTTTGAGAAGCATTACCTTTAAATCTTCTCTAAATTTCTTGTAGAATTCAGCTGTGAATCCATCATGACCTGGGCTTCTCTTTGTTGGTAAGTTTTTAAGTACATTTTCAATTTCATTGACTGATATTGGGTTATTCAGAATTTTTATATTTTCTTGATTCAGCTTTGGTAATTCATACGTATCTTGGAATCTGTCCATTTCTTCTGTGTTTTCCATCCTGTGACAGTAAAGATTTTCAAAGTATGTTTTGATGATGTTCTGAATTTCTACAGGATGTGTAGTGATTTCACCCTTTTCATTCCTTATTGCATGAATTTGAGTTTTTTCCTTTCCTTTTTTGATAAAATTTGCTAGGGGCTTATCAATTTTATTTATTCTTCAAATAACCAACTCTTTGAAATTTTAATTCTTTGTATTATTTTCTTAGTCTCCATTGCATTAAGTTCTGCTCTGATCTTTATAATTTCCTGCATTCTTTGGGCTTTGGACTTGACTTGCTCTTCTTTTTCTTTTTTCTAGAAGCTTGAGGTGCAGCATAATATTGTTTATTTGTATTCATTCTGTTTTCCTGATGTGAGAATTCACTGCTATAAATTTCCCTCTTAGGACTACTATCCCACAGGTTCCTGTAAGTTTTGCATCCCACAGGTTCCTGTAAGTTTTATCTGCATTTTCATTTGATTGTAAATATTTAATTTTGTGTTTAGTTTCATTGTGATCCATTGGTTGTTCAGGAGGGTATTATTTAATTTTCATGTTTTTGTGGAATTTTTGCAATTTCTTTTGTCAATAATCTCCAATTTCATTGCACTATGGTGAGATGATATGCATTGGATAATTTCAATATTTTGCATTTGCTTAAGCATGTTCTATGTGCTAATGTATTATCTATTTTAGAGAAAGACCCAAGTGCAGCTGATAAGAATGTGAATTCTGATGTCACTGGGTAGAATGCTCGGCAAAGGTCTACTAAGTCCATTTGTTCACACAGCTGGTTTAGTTCTGTTCTTTCTTTGCTGATTTTTTGCCTAGTTGATCTATCTCTTTGTGACAATGGAGTGTTAAAGTCCCCTGTTACAATTATGTTATTGTTTATTTGATTTTTCATGTCAGTTAATATTTGTCTTATATAGCTGGGTGCTCCTGAATTTGGTGCATATATATTTAATAGTTATCTCTTCCTCTTCCAGTTTTCCCCTAATCAGTATGTGGTGACCTTCTTTATCTCTTTTGATTATTCTTGCTTTGAAGTTCACATTGTCTGCAAAGAGAATAGCTACCCTGCTTTTTGCTAGATTCCTGTCACATGGAGTATTATTTTTGATCCTTTATCTTTCAGTCTATGAATTTCTTTCTGTGTTAAGTGTTTCTTGTATACAGCATATTGTTGGATTTTGTTTCTTGATCCATTCTGCCAGTCTGCTTCTTTTAATTGAGGAATTGAGGCCATTTACATTGATGGTCATAACTGATATGTATTGGCTTATATTTATTGTGTTATTTTCCTGCTCTTGGTTCCCTCTTTTCCCCTGTTTAATTGCTTGCTGTGCTTGGTGATTTTTTTGTATTGTTGTTCTTGAAGTTATGGTTATTTTTATCTCTTTGTCGAATAGCTTACAATATCCTTTGTAAGGTTGGTTTGGTAGTTATGAATTTGTACAGCTGGTCTTTGTCATGGAAGTATCTTATTTCTCCATTAATTCTGAAGGATGGTTTCGCAGGGTACATCAGTCTGGGTTAGAAGTTGTTTTCTTTCAGGACCTGAAATACTTCATTCCAAGCTCTTATTGATTCAAAGATTTGTGTTAAGAAGGCTGCAGTGATTCTGATGGCTTTCCTTTGTAGGTGATCTGTTTCTTTTCGCTAACAGCTTTTAATATTCTGCTCTTATGATGAATTTCTGGGTCTTGATTATTATGTGTCTAGAGGTACATTTATTTTGGTTGTGGCTAATTGGAGTTCTATATGCTTCACTTAATGTATGTCAGATCTTGTCCCATGCTTGGGAAATCGTCTGCTACTATTTCTGCAAATAATCTTTTTATGTCACTGTTATGGTTTGTATCTGGGTGTCTCCCCAAAGCCTCATGCGGTCATGGGGCAGGCTTTTAGAGTTTGATTGGTTATGGGTGTGAGAGCTCCACCCGCCCTGGGGTGGATAGTTTGCATATGTAAGGGAGAGGAAGAGACTGCTTGCTGCCATCCTCCCTTTTAATGCTTATTGCTTTTGTTGTATTCTGCAGCCATGAGCTGTAGCCCTCTGGCATGTGCCACTCTGCCTTGTAACCTGCCAAGTATGGACTGAAACTTCCACAAACTGTAAGTAAAATAAACCTTTCCTTCCTTAATTTTGGGCATCAGGTACTTTGTCCCAGCAATGAGAGAAAAGTAACCAAGACAGTCACCCATGTTTACTCCTGTTTCCTTGGCACCTGTCAGTCTGATATTATTTTTCTTTGCCTCATCTTGCAGCTGTTGAATTGTTATTTCCTGCTTCCTTGTTATTTTTAAGAGACCTTTTCCTTTCATGATCACTAGCTGCAGTGCTGTCTTCAAGGTCTGAAAGTCTATCTTCAGTTTCATTCAAGCGATTTTATCAGCTTTCAATGGAATTTTTAATTTTCTGGATATCTGTATCTGTTTCTTCATTCTGATACTTTCCTATATTGTTCACTCAAGGTTTCCATCATTTTTCTTTGCTCCTCTTATCTTTTTATCTATGTCTTCTTTAGATGTTCTGATCAATTCTTTCATTAGTGTTATTATTTCTTTTTTTACCTGAGAGATTATTTCTGCTCTTATTTCTTCTATGGTCTGTTGTATTGTTTCTTTACTTCAGTTGCTATCATTTCAGAAATTTCAGGTGTATGACTTCAAGTTCTTCTATGTCAATGTCTCCTGGACTTATTCTGAGTGGAATGGAGGTCTGAGATTGCATTTTGCTTTTTTGCTTTGACATTTTGAAAGCTCCCAAGGTTCACCAGGGCTCAGCTTCACTCCTGCAATAGTGGAGGGGTGGCGTGCAGCTCACCCAGGCCCCATAGATACCCAGGCTTCAGCATAACTCCCACGATGGTGAGGGAGGGGGCTTGTGTGCCTCCTAGAGGCTTCCAGAGTTCACACTCAGCATCACTCCCACAACAGTGGGGGTTGAAGCATAACTCACAGAGGACCCTGAAGCTGTCTGGGGCTCAGTGCCCCTCACACAATGGCAGGACGGTGGGGGGCTTGCTGAGGCTCTTGAAGCTGGCCAGGGCTAAGCCTCCCTCTGAGATGGTGAGGGTGCATGGCACAGCTCACAGAGTTTCCAGAAGCTGTCCGAGGCTCAGTGTGGCTTTTGCACTGGTAGTGGTGTGGGGTGCAGCTCATGGAGCTTCCTGAAGCTGTCCAGGTCTATTATCATTGTGTCCCATAAGCAATGGTATATTTTACTGGCACTGCTGTTTGATTCTAGGAATTGTCTAATTTCTTACTTTATTTCTTCTGTGAGCCATCAATTTTTTGAGGATGTATTGTTTAATTTCCATATATTTGCATAACTTATGGTTTCTTTGGCCACTGATCTCTAGTTTCATTGTACTATGACCTGTCTGATAACATACATAGTATACTTTCAATTATTTTGTATTTATTTAAGCATGCTTTATAGGTTAATATGTGGTCTATTTTGGATACACTTCTATGTGCTGCTGAGAAGAATGTACATTGTTGTTGTTGGGTGGGATGTGCAGGTGTCTATTAAGCCCTTTTGTTCAAAGATTTGGTTCAATTCTAATATTTCTTTGTTGGCTTTTTTCTCTAGTTGATCCACCTATTTGTGATAATAGGATATTACCATCATCTACTATAATTGTGTGAAGATTTTTTTGATCTTTCATGATCAGTAGTGTTTGTTTTATGAAGTTGGGTGTGTCACTGTTCAGTACATATGTATTCATGAGTCTTTTCTCTTCCTGTCGAATTGTACCCTTAACCAACATGTAATGACTTTCTTTGCCTTTTCTGATTATTTTTGGCTTGAAGTCCATTTTGTTTGAAAATAGGATGGCCAGTTCTGCTTGTTTGGGGGCTCTTGTTGTGTGTAGTATTGTTTTCCATCCTTTAATTTTTAGTCTATTAATTTCTTTTTGAATTAAATGTGTTTATTCTGTACAGCATTCCATTGGGATTTCTTTATTGCTCTACCCTGCCAATCTGTGTCTTTTCATTGAGGAACTGAGACTATTCACATTGAGAGTTATTAGGAAATGGAGTGACTTATTCCTATCATTGCATTATTTTCCAGTGCTGACCCCCCACTTTTGCTTAATTCCTCACCCTACATAGTGTATTCATTCCACTAGACTTTTTGGCATTGTTGGCTTCATTGTCTTTTGCTAGGGTACTCTTGAGAATACTTTGGAGTGCTGGCTTGATAGTCATAAGTTTCTTAAACTGCTCTTAGAAAGACCTATTTCTCTATCAGTTTAGAAAGAGTTTTGGAAGATGTATTAGGCTGGATTGGAAGTTGTTTTCTTTTAGAGCTTGAAACACTACACTTCAAGTTCTCCTGGCCTTTTTTTTTTCTCCTGGCCTTTAAGGTTTGTGTTAAACAATCTGCTATAATTCTAACGGGTTTACCTTTACAAGTGATTGATCGCTCTTCTCTAAGAGCTTTTAAAATTCTGTCCTAGTGTGGTGGATTGATACCTGGTTGTCAACTTGTAACACCCAGCTGAACTGAGTCAGGATGGTTCTGGGTGTGGGAGGCCCATCAGAGGATTGCTGCCAGCAGCATAAGAGGCAGAACCAGAGAAGAAGAAGAGAAGGTGTTGGGAGCTGGTAGAAGCTATTGGGAAGCTGTTAGGGAGCTTCTGGTTCTCTCAGGCTTTTCTGCTGGAGGACATGGTCATGCTGGCTTTCCTGATGAACTTGGCTGTACTCACTGGAGTAGGAGCTCAGGACCTTGTTGTCACTGAGAATGGCTACAGTTTACTTTGGGGGAGCTCTGGTCCTCACTTTGAGCATTTCTTCCTGGCTCCAGAGGGGAAGATTGTGCACTGTTCAGTCTCCTGGAGAAGCTTGCCATATTGGCTTTCCTGATGGGAACTTGGCTTTCTTCATCCTCAGAGGAGCTCAGTACCACACTGTTGCTGAGGATGGCTGGGGTACTTTTGGGGGGAACTCTCGTTCTTACTTTGAGTGTTGCTTCCTGGCTCCAGTGCATATCCCTCAGCCTGTTAGCACAGATCCTTCATATTGCTGGCACAGACTTTCTAGCTTCCACCACTGACCTTTGGGCCTTTCCAGAGCAGATCCCTGAAACAGACTTGCATAATACATTGTCATGGGCTCTAGACCTCCACTTAGACTCATGCAAATCCTAGGTTTTTGATGGACTCATGCAGGACATTATCATGGGGTCCAAGCCCTCAGCTGGATTCTTTGGTCTTTAGTGTGTGGACAGATTTTCTTCACTCTATTTTTGTATATGATTCTTTGGGTGACCAGTATAAAGAATCTTATAAAAGATGTGTTCTATATTATATTGTTCCCCTTGAAAAAACCCCAAACTATGATACCTGGTATTGGACTTTTGGGATTTTGGCTGTGTTATGTCATGATGTTCTTTTCTAATTATTGCTCCACTGTTTGGCATTGTATATGTCTCACTTATCTGTATGTTAAAATCTTTCCCCATATTCGGAAAATTTCCTGCTATTATGCTGGTAAATAGGTTTTTAAATGCCATGTATGCTATTTTCTCATTTTTCACTAATTCCAATGAATCTTAAATTAGTCTTCTTTGCATTATCTAGAAGCTTTTAGGGCCATTTCTATGGTCTCTTATTGTTTTTAAGGTATCTCTGAGTATATAATCACTTACATCAGCCTTATCTTCTACTTCTGACATTCTGTCCTCAATTGGTCACTTTTGCAGCACATACTTTCAATATAATTTTTTCTCCCCTGGGTTTCTATTTGGAACCTTTTCATGGACTCTAATTCTTTGGTAAAATGGTCATTTATGCTTTGTATCATTTTGTTTAGCTCAGCTAGCTTATGTAAATTCACTCATCATATTGTTTAAGTCCATTTTCTATTTAGTTATATTATCTTTGAGTTCATTGAGTGCCTTAACATCTCATTTCCTCTTTTATCACTTTGTATAATTCAATTACTTGGCTTTTGATTTTCCTCCTATTGATACCTCATGGATCCGTTCTGAGAGAATTGGGAGTCTTTGGAGGCATTTTTTATCTTGTTTTCTCATGTTTCTATAGTTTTAGTGTGTGTGTGTGTGTGTGTGTGTGTGTGTGTGTGTGCATGCATGTGCACCCACATGTGCACATGTGTGCTAAGGGTTAAAGGTCAATTAGTGGAAAGACCTTGTTGCTATTATGGAGCTCTCTTTAGTCAGTGTCTGCTTTCCAGTGATGGACTCTTGGTGTGACTAACTACAGGACTTTATGTCTGTTCTGAGATCTGACCAAGTCTGTTAATTTGGGGGGAGGAGGGTGCAGTGTAATTGACTCCGCATCCAGTTCTCTGTAATTAAACCGCAGTACTGTTGTTGACACACAGACAAACCAGATATTGACATGTAGTAAAAACCAATTGATAGCAACAACTATGAGACCCTGGCAATAGCAAAAAATTAACAACAATAATAGAGTCAAAGACAAATTGACTATTAAAATACCACAAGAAGTAACAAAGCTACCTCTGTACCACTTTTAATAATAAAAAAGATCTGTAATTATAATATAGACACAAAGACAAACCAAATATTGACATATATTAAAATATCATTTACATTCAACAATGACACTACCATTAGCAATAAAAAAAGATTCTACAATAATAGTGTGGATTGCAGGAAAGGGCCTTGAACTTGGGAATACTTGGTGAACTTTCTGGGAGCTTGGATCCTCTGGCCCCTCCCCCTGTTGCCATTGTAGGGAGGTTTTTCAGACCAGGAAGCTGTGGTGAGCTGTCTGGGAGTCAGGGACCCTTGTCTGTGCCTTATGCTGCCACTGCAGGAAGGAGCCTTGGACTTGGGAAGCCTTGTTGACCTGTCTGGGAGCCCAGGACACTGGCTCAGCCCCCACTGCCATCACAGGAATGAACCTGAATCCCCAGAAACCTAGGGAGATTTGAAAATGACAAAAAGAAGAAGCAAAATGCAACCTCAGCTAAACACCCCACCCAGAACAAGTCCAAGAAACATCAACATGGAAGAACATGGAAATCACACCTGAAATTTCTGAAATGATAGCAACTGAAGTAAAGAACCACCTACATCAGGCTATAGAGGAAATCAGATCAAAAATAATTTCTAAGGTAAAAAAGAATTGACAACCATAATGAAAGAATTGCTCAGCATATCAAAAGAAGACATAGATAAAAAAATAGAGGAGCACAGAAAAATGATGGAAACCTTAAATGAACAGTATAGGAAAGAATTAGAATGCATGAAACAGATTCAAAGAGACATTTAGGAAATTAAAAATTCCACTGAAAGCTGAATGAATCACTTGAATGAAACAGAAGATAAACTCTCAGACCTTGAAGACAGCATTGCAGCTAGTGATCATGAAAATAACAAAGGAACAGCAAATAACAATTCAACAGCTGCAAGGTGAGGCAAACAAAAACAATATAAGGCTGATAGGTGTCAATGAGCAAGCAGGAGGCAACATGGATGACATAAAAAGAATATTTGCAGAAGTAATAGAAAATTTCCCAAGCATGGGACAAGAAACTTATATACAATAAGTGAGGCATATAGAACCCCAATTAGCCATAACCAAAATAAATGTACACCCAGACACATAATAATCAAGATACCAGAAATTCAGCAAAAGGATAGAATATTAAAAGCTGTTAGAGAAAAGAAACAGATCACATATGAAGGAAAGCCCATCAGAATCACAGCAGACTTCACAACACAGACCATAAAGTCAAGAAGAGCTTGGAGTGAAGAATTTCAGTTCCTGAAAGAAAACAACTTCCAGCCCAGATTTTTGTACCCTGCAAAGCTATCTTTCAAAATGAATGGAGAAATAAGATACTTCCATGACAAAGATCAACTGCAGAAATTTATGACCATCAAATCAACCTTACAAAGAGTATTGCAAGGTATTCTACAAAGAGATAAAAAGGACCACAATCTCAAGACCAACAATAAAGAAGAACTACCAACCAAGGTAAGGAATTAAACAGAGGTGGAAAGTACAGAACCAACAGTGGGAAAATAAAATGATAAGGATAAGTCAATACATATCAGTAATAACCAGTAATGTAAATGGCCTCAATTCACCAATCATAAGAAGCAGAGTGGAAGAGTGGATCAATAAACAAAATCCAATGATATACTGTACAGAAGAAATGCACTGAACTCAAAAGAAAATCCATAGACTGAAAGTTGAAGGATGGAAAACAATACTGCATGTGACAGGAATCTAGCAAAAAGGAGGGTAGCTATTCTCTTTGCAGACAAGGTGAACTTCAAACCAATAATGATCAAAAGAGATAAAGAAGGTCACTGTATTCTTGTTAAACGAAAACTGCAAGAGGAAGAGGTAACAGTCTTAAATATATATGCACCAAATGGAGCAACCAATTATATAAGGCAAATTTTAAAAGACATGAAAAATCAAACAAGTAATAACATAACTTTAATAGGGGATTTTAAGAACCCATTGTCACAAAGAGATAGATGAACTAGACAAAAAATAAGCAAAGAAATAATAGAACTAAACCAAATGTGTGAACAAATGGACCTAATAGACAATTACATAGTATTCCACCCAACAACATTAGAATACACATTCTTCTCAGCTGCACATGGAACATTCTCTAAAATAGACCACATGCTAGCACATAGAACATGTTTAAGTAAATGCAAAGGAATTGAAATTTTCCCATCCATACTGTATGACCATAGTGCAACAAAACAGGAAATTAATATGAAAGAAATTGCAAAAACTCCATAAACACATGGAAATTAAATAACATCCTCCTAAATAACCAATGGGTCACAAAAGAAATTAAAGTGGAAATTAAACCCTATTTGTAATCAAATGAAAATGCAGATAAAAACTACTGAAACCTGTGGGGACTGGTGAAAGCAGTCCTCAGAGGGAAATTTACAGCAGTGGATTCTCACATCAGGAAAACAGAATGAACAAAAATAGACAACCTTATGTTACACCTCAAACTTCTAGAAAAGGAAGAGCAGAGTTAGTCACAAAGCCCAAAGAAGGGAGGAAATGATAAAGATCTGAGCACAAATTAATGCAGTTGAAACTAAGAAAACAATACAAAGAATTAATGAATCAAAGAAGAAATGGGTAAATTCCGAGATACATATAAATTACCAAAGCTGAATCAAGAAGATTTAAAAATTCTGAATAAACCAATATTCGTAAATGAAATGGAAAATGTAATAAAAAACTTACCAACAAAAAAATCCCCTGGTCCTGAAGGATTCACAGCTGAATTCTACAAGAAATTTAGAGAGGATTTATTTTTTTTTTTAATTTTTTATTTTAAAGAATAAAAGAAGGATAACATAGTAATAGGGGGGACTTAGCAAATTACAGACAAAATGGTAGGAAATTATTAATGGTTATCGTTTTACATATTATTATCTA
>NW_004955402.1:62209211-62258012 GCF_000276665.1 Chinchilla lanigera
AATTGTGTCACTGTTTCTCTGGGTCATGATAGATTCCAATTGGGCGGGGGCAGCCGGCGCGCAATAGCGCTCGCCGCCGCATGGCTCCCCATGCGCTGGGGGCCCACCCTCCGGGAGCCAGCAGGCAGAAAGCTATCCAGCCCGAAGGCTGGCGCTCCCCGCCCACAGCTCCCTGTGCGCCGGAAGCATCCTTTCAGGGAACCGGATTAGAGACGATTTAATACCAATTCTTCTCAAACTCTGAGAAATGGAAAGGGAAGCAATTCTCCCAAACTCATTCCTTCAGGCAAGTATTACCTTGATATCAAAATCAGAAGAACTAATCACAAAAGAGAGCTATAGGCCAATCTCCCTAATGAACATAGATGCAAAAATTCTCAACAAAATACTAGCTAATAGAATGCAGCAAATCATCAAGAAGATAATACAACATGACCAAGTGGAATGCATCGCAGGAATACAGGGATGGTTCAATATATTCAAATTAATCAGTATATTGCACCATATCAACTGAGCTAAGGACAAGAATCATATGATCATCTGAATAGATGCAGAAAAGCTTTTGACAAAGTCCAACACTCATTCATGATAAAAACTCTACAGAAAATTGGAATAGATGGACTTTACCTCAACAACAATTTTGGGAGTACGGCCATTTTCACAAAGTTGATTCTTCCTATCCATGAGCAAGGAATATCTTTCCATTTTGTGAAATCCTGTTTGATCTCTTTTTTCAGAGTACTGTAATTCTCACCTTCCTGTTCTGCTACTTACATGCAACACAGAACTAGTGGTCTGTTTGCTTTCCCCATCTGCCAAAATGATCAGGGATACATCCTGGCTTCGATGTCTGGCACAGCCTGGAGTATATGTATGGAGGGACAACTGGGGACACCTCATAAATCTTCAGGCTATCAGCTAGGCAGAGATAACTGTGACTTGGGGCACACACAGGGACACAGAAACTGGGAGAGCCTGGAGTGAATACAGCTCTACAGTGAACACCATTGATGAACCGTGCCTTATGGGAAAGGTGGTTCAAATTTCTGTATTCACATACAAAAACAGGAGCGTGGAAACAAAATAGGCCTTACTAGTGACTCATTATTCTTTCCAGTATCTGATGGGTTCCATTGATACAGATCCTGGAAAGAAACAATTTATACAAAAACATGGAGGAATAATTTTGGATTCATTTCTCATTTTATTTATTAGTTTTGTAGGGAAGTTGGGTATTTTCTATTTATTTTCCTTTTTTCTTTTTCTTGCTTTTTTCTATTACTTTTATCTAATTCTATTAATTTCCTCCTACTCCTTAATAGGATCCTTTATCTCACTTTCTCTAATCATCTTCCTTTTATTTTTCAAATTTTATTTAATTTTCTCCTTTCCATTTCTGTCTTCACTAGTATTATTATTAAGCTTCATTAATCTTTACATATGTAGTTGACTTCATGTTATTATTGTTTTTGGGTTTTTTTCCAAAATAAAAAAACTAACAAAACAACAACAAAGACAAAATCAAAAAACACAAAAACAACAAAAAACAATACATAACTTCAGAATAAAATGATAGGAACTAACAATTACATACTGTTATCTTCAATGAAGTTGCTCAGTCCACCAGAACTAAGAATGAAAGATTGATCAAACAATCAAAGGTAGTGACAAGTAATGATAAAAAAAAAATGGAAATGATGCAGAGCTTCACCATACAAGATGGTTGTTCAACAATGGTTCTTAAACTGTGTATTGTTGTTTTCAGATCAGTCATTCTGATTACCAGATTCAAGCATGCAAAATTGGTTAAGAAAAAAAAAAATTTTAAGCATTGACTATTCCTTTCAGTAAACCACAGACATCAGCAATATACCTCTCCCAGCTATTTTTGTATATACATATAAATTTTGTTTTTCATTTTAAAGAGAAAAGAAAAGAAAAATAAATCAAAATAGCGGAAACAAATATATAAATAAAACAGCACAGAGAACAATAAAAATGATACAGAATTTCAAAACAAAGTGATAGGATATTAAAAATGGTTGTTATATTACATAATGTTATCTTCAAAATGGTGGCATAGATAACCAGGTATAGGCATGCAAGATTGAGCAAACAATTACACATTAACAGTTCCCTTCAAATATAACAGATATTAGTAGTACAATTATCCTAGCTATCCTGTGTATACACAAACATATATTTTTCTCTTCCTTCTTTATTTTTCCTCTCCCCTCCTTCATCCCAGTTGCTCCTTCCTCTTTAAGCAGTTTCTTTTCCTTTCACAGTATCTACTGTACCTTTCAGATTTTATTTACTCTTTCAGGTTCTTACCCTAGGAAGAAAATATGATGTTTACACAGGTGGGTCTGATTTATTTCACTTATGATTATGGTCTGTAGTTGCATCCATTTAAGTATAAAAGCCTCGAGTTTATCTTTCTTTATAGCTGAGTATTACTCCATTGTATAAAAATACAACTTTTTTATCCATTCCATAGTTAATGGACATATTGGTTGTTTCCAAGATTTAGCTATTACAAATTGGTTCTTTGAAAGAATGAATAAAATTGATAAACCCTTAACCAACCTTATCAAAAAAAGAAACAAAAAACTCAAATCCATGCAATAAGGAATGAAAGTGGTAAAATCACTATACATCCTGTAGAAATTCAGAAGATCATCAAAACCTACTTCGAAAATCTTTATTGTCATAGGATAGAAAACAAAGAAGGTGAGACCAAGCAGTTTGTCAAATTTCATACCAGCACTTTCAGACCCAGCCTGCTCAAAAACCAAATACCACTGGCCTAACTTCTCACCACAGATGGTAGAGTCCTGTGGCCTGACTACCCTGAGATTAAACTTCTCAGGGAATCTATGTTTAGCCTATATCCTGTTTGCTACTATCTGCTCTGACTGTTGCCTACCAAATCACTGTGACCCCAGAACCCCTGAAATGTAGTTGTTCTGTAGTTATTCTAGAACCCAGCCTTAAACAAACAAAAACCCTTCCCCAATTGCCTCTTGATTAAACACTGTTAAATATGGTGGGTACTGGATTTCTTATTCAACTCTACTCTGCCGTACAGAAGGAGTTACTTTTAAAATAAAACTCCCCACTTTTTTTACAGTTAACAATAATTGTGGACTTTTGCAGGGGGACTAGCATTGTTGGCCTAGTCTATTTTTCTCCCTGGGACTGTTGACCAGCTCTAGGCTTACCTTGTGTTAGTGGAGATAGATCTACTAAGCCTGGGTTAGCTCTCCAGACTTCTCCATTGTTTTCTCTGCATTTTGCTCCATTTCTCCAGCTTATCTGTAGTTTCTAGTTTTTCCATCAATTTCCCCTCAATTCCTGGGGAGCTACTTGTTTTTTCTCTTTACCTAATTGTTTTCTAGGTGTCTCAATTCCAGGTCCCAGAGAGGCTATATTTTGCTACTGGTCTTTCTCTGTCATTTTTAATCTCATAGATGGATTTTTAAATCTGAGAAATTTTGTTTAGTCTTAGAAAAACTTTAAGAAACTGATTATCTTCAGTTTTGCCACTGATTTTAATTAGCAATCTTTATGCTATATATATATTTTGGATGTCATTTCATTTTTAATTACTAAATTCCTCTTATACATCAGCTAGTTACATTACTATCACTGATTACTTGATGTGTTCCCTTTCTCACAGTAGAAAGTAGACTAGAAATTTTCCATAAAGGCAGTTGTACATGCAATGACATTATCATTCCTACAAAAAATTGTGTAACATGGCAAGAGTTGATTTCCTTGGTAGCACATTTTCACTACACTGACACTGCAATTCTGTCTCTAAACCAATAAACTCTTTGTCTACACTCATTTACCCAACTTGAAAGAAGTTAACAATGAAAATAAATGATTTATAGCATCTCACTTGTGAGAAATTGCAGCCCTGTCTTTTCAATCGAGGGATATAAGCAGAAGCGCCTCCATCTTAAACTCTACCTCACCCTAGGCTGTCCTCCCCGGTCCCTTACACAATGATTGCAGTTGTTACATTTACAAGAAACATCTGCTGCCTTGAATTCCCAGAACAGAGCCCATAACTTTCAGTTCCTCATGTCCCCAACCCTCCTTACCCACTTTTAGCAACTCTGGCCATCAACCCTTTCCAGAGGATGGTAGCCCTTTCCTCACGCCGCCTGAATTAGTGAATCAGGATAGATTGTAAACCTTCGAACCAGCCAATGGGGAGAAGCTCAGTTGCTTCTCATGAGTCAAAATAAAAGGAGCCTGTTGCCCCTGTGTGCCTGCTACCTCATTGCTGAGGTGTGCTTGCATCCTTCTGCAGAAGTAAACTTCCTTTGTTGAGATTTCTTGGTAAGTGCTTTATTTCTGCACTGACAAATTGAGTCTGGGGGTTATTGGCAACACACTGAAAATCCTTTGGAGTCAATTGAATCCAAATTCTTACAGCACTAAATAGTCAAATGAAATGAGAGATTAACAGCAATATGGATTTGTAACAGACCAGGTACAGTTGTGGTTGGAATATGTTTTCCCTGTTGTTTGTGCAACTCTCTCCCATTATGCAGAGAGCAGACACATGAAGAAAACCCATGTGGAGTGGCCAAGGCCAGGTCTATGTGCTTAGCTCAGTAAAGTTCATCACCTTCCACTGCAAAAGGGTGAATGCACTGCCTTTACCTTGGCTTTTTCTACAGCATCCACCTTTGTAGTTTGCTAACTAAAAGCAGACAATGTCAACTTTGAACTTCTTACAATTAAAGGCACACACATCAGATCACTGCTGTATCTTCCAAAGATAGTCTTTGGTAGGGGAGGGTATTTTTTGTTTTGTTTTTTGAAAACTGTAAAACGTTAAGAAGAGCCTCACCTTAAATTACATACTTTGAAGCTTGCACTAGGCTCAGTGCATAAAGTGTATGATCTCATTTACTTATAAAAGCCCTGTGAGGTTGATGTTGCTGTTCTCCGTTTACAAATGAGAACATTGGGCTAAGGCTGTCCCTTGGCATGGCCAGGAACATGTGCAGTGCTTGTGGAGTGGAGTTTCTATGCCCATGTTCTCAACCGCTCTATCATGTGTGTCCAGAGGGATCCTTACATTCCCACTCACACTTTGAACTATAAAATGCTCTGCTCCTGCTCTTCCTGGTCTTGCTAAATTGCCTATGCTGGCCTCAAAATTTGATTCTCCTGCCTCAGCCTCCCAGGTAGCTGAGATTACAGGCATTTGATACCTCTCCCAATAGCCTGTGCTTTCTTTACCAGATGATCATGCAGTAGAGAGGGCCCCTTGGTACTTCTAAAAACAAACAAGTCATTTCTAGACCCTTTGCGTGGGCACACTGTGGAGACAGAGTTTTCTCCTGTCCTGAAAACGACATGACTAATATCTCAAACTCAAATGAATGGATGTAAGTGCAAGTGTCTGGAATACTTCCTATTTGACTTGTAGCACAGTTAAAGTAGTACAGGAAGTTAAAACACAAAAGACAAAGCAAATGACTAAAATTGATTATACTCTTTAGACAACTGGTATATGCCTCAAATACACCCTTTGCCTTTCCTTTAAATAAGTAGCCCATATTTAAGACAACCAGCTTCTCTATCCCATACTGTCCACATGCTTATAAAGTTCTGAAACTATGTTCACAATTGTAAAAAAAAAATTAATTACAAAGAGCCAAAACGGCAAATGACGAAATGATTCAAGTTAAAATTGTTAACTAAAAGTTTTTCTTTGGCCTTTGATAACTCATCGTAATATTTGTACACATCTAGCATAATCAATACAAATGTGTATGAAAAATATCTATCTAAATAAATAAAAGACAATAGGAAAAAAGAAAAACAAAGGTACTATAACTCAGTGCACACAATGAATCTAAATGTGTACCCTGACTTAATACAACTGTCTCACATGTTTTCTATGTTTTCTTTATCTCTTAGTCTGTTTTTCAATCTATATATAATTAACTTTATAGGGTCTTATAACATAAATAAAGTAGATCTGATGCTGGAAAAATAAGAGAGGGATGGAGAGATGGGAGAAAAAGAAGGCAATTGAAATATGTTATGTATATGTACTAATCCCCTACAGTGAATGTAATCATTATGTGCTGTAAACATGTACTAATAAAAGTAAAAAAATACAAATATGCACAAAATTTTTGAATAATTATTTCATAAAGAAGAACTACATCTTTCATTTAGGAACTTTCACACCCCTTAAGATAAATAAAAATGTCTATGATCCCATTCTTAGTGTATAAAGTACCCTTATGATTTGGTTTTTTGGTTTTTTTTTTTTCCGGTACTGGAAATTGAATTCATGACCTTGCACTTGCCAGGCAGGTGCTGTGCCACTGAGCTAAATCCCAGCCCCGTACCCTTATGATTTATAAGACAGAAGAAAGATCTCACAAAAATGCTTACAGTGGACAAAGGAAATTGGACATCTCTCATTTTAATATTTTTACTTTCTTGGAGTTTAACAAGATTTATCATGTATTCTTCTGGATACAAGTGCGGGAAATAAATTTCCTCTTTTTTTTCTCTCTCTTTTTTAAAAGAAAAACATTAACATGTGCTCTTTTTCTGTCTCTCCTAAAATTTTGTGCTTCTTTCTCACTGGGAATATATGGTTTTCTGGGGTGAGCTTAGTATATCAGTAACAGGATTTCTCAAACTTTTGTGATACAATTCTAAACAGTGCTGAAAGTAATATTCTAGAGTCACTCTCTACCTTCCAGAAGTAGGAAACAGGTTAACAAACTATAACCTTTCTTGTGGCCTGAGCAGGAGCAGATATCCTCTGTGCTCAAGCTTAGAGAGTCCCCTCACCACAACATGAAATGGTAGCTTGGTGTACACTTGATCCATGCTGCACAATGGTAAGCAGAAAATGTGAGCTTTCATTCTAGAGAATAGTCGTAGGCACAGGTGCTCAGGGCCTGTGCTTCTCCATCCGGTTCTTTTCATCTCACCTTAAACTAAGATTTTCACAATATAAAATTTTCATGGAAATTGCCGTCAGCATAATAAGTACAAGTAATTTATCTGATAAAAGAATGTCGACAGCAAGTACAGTATAATTTGTGTGGTGACAAATTGTACTCGTCCTTCCTAGGAAGAAAGGACACTGCTGTGCATGGAGTGGATCTGGCAGGGTCGAGTGGAAGCATGTGTATTTAATATGCAGCTCCCATAAGCATCCCTCTGTCATTTCAGAAGATACATACAAATTATATCTAATATAGTTATTATAAATAATTGCCACCTCTCCTGCATAGTCAGTGAGTTTGGAATGGGAGAAGAGGCAGTTATGAATGAGATGCCTATAAATTATGAATTAGGAGATGTCTGATGTAGTACTAATTTTCACTGAAGTCAGAGATGTATTTTCAAAGATGAATAGTATCAGTTATGAAATGTGAAGTCAAAAAGACTCAGAGATATAGCCATCAGGGGACACAAATGTGACATCTAAAATGTCTTGGAGATCACCACACAACACTTGAGAGGGTGTGGGCTGGAATGTCACAGGAAAGGTAAATGGAGTGGTGCTCGTTTTTCACAGGAAAATAAGTAGAAAAAATAAGAAACATAAGTGTTATGAAAGAGAAAGTAGTTACTCATAGCATTATGGGCAGAAATACTTCATTATGAAATGGGAGGATCATTCATTCTGACTTGTCAAGAGCTGTAACCCAGCTCAACCCTGAGCCATGTGGGGAAGGTGCCACAAAAGGAATATACACAACATTTCAGCAGCTTCTCCCTGCTCCCAGGGGAAATGGCAAAGGACCTGATGGCTCTTGGTATGCTTAGGGAACTGTGGGAGGGTGTAGAGGCCTGGACCAGTGTAAAGCACAGGAGGTGGTGCCCTGCCTGCCTCAAAACTCTCTGCTCATGGCCAGCTCAGATTGTGAAGTGGAGTTTGTGAGACTATGGGCACACGGTTTCACTTAGCTCTGTTTCTGCTAGGGTAGGCAGAGGACTTAGGTAGAAGCTGTGTGCAAGGCAGGGCCAGGACACCAGACAGTTCAGAGGCATGCTTCCAGAAGCTTCCAAAAGGCATGCTTCTTGGAGACCTCTTGGTCTCCAAGAGGTTGAGTCACAGGAGTCAGGATAAGATGAGGTCATGAGATTTGTAGAAAGAACAGAGTGAGCCAGATAAGAAAGGCACTAAGGGGCCTGAGCATGGCAGTGGGACCAGAGAAGAGCAGGTCACATTACCTACTCCATGGGCAGGACCCTGTAATGGGGTCCTTTATACATGGGCCACATGACTGATAAGTGGCTGGTCCACAGCCAGCTAGTCTGCAAGCCAAGCTCAAGTCAAGAGGTATAGACGATTAGAAATAGGGGTGGAGGAAAAGGGGAGATGTTGTCTAGTGAGTATAGAGTTTCAGTATTGCAAGATGAGAAAGTTGTAGAGATAGACCTATTGCACAAAAGTGTGACTACAGTTAATGTAACCATACTGTACACCTAAAGTGTATTATGTTTTTGACACACATGCACAGAGGCAGGACTCAGATTCTTCCTCCTTTGTGATTCAGCTTCTGCCCACCTGCATCTGCTACTACCTGAGAGTGTGATTTCTTCCAGTCATTCAAGCTGGAAATTGGTTTATTACTGTCACTTTTTAATAAAATTATAGTAAACCTTTATGAAAACCCCATAGAAATTGATGACTAAATGTCAAGGATACGCCTCATCTGCAATAAGACTGAGAAGCACAATGGAGCCAGCACAGGTGCCTACCACTTCCCTGCCCTGGGGAGAATCCCCAACCCAGTGGGGAAGCCCTCTGTGGTGGATCCTGAGATGCATTTGCTTTTCTATTCACTGGCTACAGGATAAGTCTTTTGTGACACCCTTGGGACTAAAGTATCCAAAATAGACCAAATCCATCTGAAATGTTTCCAGGCTCATGGGAAATGATGCACACCACAAGACATCAGAGGGCACAAGGAGAAGACAAGGACCCAGGGACACACACACTCACACTGGAATGAAGGAATGAAGAAATGAGGCTGTCTTTGCAGTTGTGTTTCTGTCAAGCCACAGGATGTCGGTAGGGGCAATTGCTGTAGCTGTGATAGTGAAAACTGACCAGTGAGGAATTGTGTGTTATAGGTAGTGGGCCAGAACTTTGGGTTCCTGCTGTTGGCGGCTTTGTGTTAGGACATGGTACCTGGTGTATCTTCTGCAAGACAGAAGATGCAGAGTACTGTCGCATTGGTGGGGACTAGGCAACTGGGCTGGCCACATGAGCTCTTGCTGTTTCTCCATGGTTTGGTGGTGCCTTGTAGATGTGATTTTGCCCTTCTTTGTGGTACTGAGGTGGAAGCTTGACTCTTTCCTTGGTTTTCTTGACAACTTTGAGGAACATATTAGAAAGAACTTCACCTGCCAGGCAGGCCCACTGTGATAGTCTTGATGACTGGCTTTTGAACTGAGCCAGACTAAATCCCAGATGATGCCAGAAGAGACCCTGTAACACACCCAGGGACTTCATCAGTCCTGTTTGAGTTCACGTACAAATCCATGGTCTGGTTTTGTGAGTCCATGGCATGGCAGGGAAAAACTTTATGTTGGCCTTGATAGGAATCTCCTGGACAGTATAGCAGCAGTTCCTACCTGGATACAGTTCTTCCAGAACCCAGTGGAGGAATCAGTAGGCCCAGTGCTTGTTCTGCAAAGTTCCTGTGTTTCAGATGTCTGCCCATGGGCCAGTTGTGGTTGGGCCAGGTGAGCCAAGGCAGCCATAGCATTCTGCCATGGTGGAGACAAAAGTCCTCTCTTTGGTTTTGGCTCACTGTCCTTCTGCTCTCTTCACAGCTAAGGTATCCATCTAGTGAGGGTTGGGCTGTGGCTGTGTCCCTTGTGCTGGACTCCAAAAGGTCCTCAAGATAGAGGTCTTTCTTCCTGGGCTAAGTTTATAGTGATCATTTCCTCCCCTTATTATCTCTGCAGGTCTTTCTGTTTTGGTAATAACTTCACTGAGACATAAATCTCATGCCACACAGTTCACCCATTTAAAGTGAACAATGCAGTGGTTTCCATGCTTACACAGAACTGTGCAATTATCACTACCCTCCAATTTAAGACATTCTACCATTCCTGAAAGAAGTCTGTACACTTCATTAATCACCCTAGTATCCTGTTCCCCTCCCCAGTCCTAGCAACCACTAACCTACATTTTTGTGTATGTGGGTTTTTCTTTTCCAGACATTTTCTTTCTTTTCTTCTTTTTTTTAAAAGTAGGAAGAAATTATTGAGGGAAAGAAAGCTTTTGTCAGAGAGAACAGAGGGGATGGACATTTTTTATACCTAGACTCCTACAATGTGAACCTTTTGTGACTGACTTATTTCATGTAGCATGTTCTCAGGCATGTATCAGCACTTGATTCATTTTTATAACCAATAATATTCCACTGTATGTATAAATCAAAATCTGTTTATCCCTTCAGCAGCTGATAGACATCCCTTTTAACTATGTGCATTTTTTTGTGTTTTCATTTTTTTGTCTTTTTGAGACAGTGTTTCACTACGTAGTTCAGGCTGGCCTTAAGCTCACTTTGTAGGCTGGGCTGGCCTCAAACTCACAGCAATCCTCCTGCCTCAGTCTCCCAAGTGCTGGGACTACAGGCATGCTCCACCATGTCTGGCACTTCCCTTCTTTTCAGTAAAGATCTAGGGGTGTGTCCTGGTTACTTTTCTCTCGTTGCTGAGACAAAATACCCAACGCCCAAAATGAAGGAAGGAAAGGTTTATTTGGCTCACAGTTTGTGAAGGTTTCAGTCCATACTTTGTTGGCTCCGAGGCAGAAGGTAGCAAAGCAACAAGAGCAAAGAGGGGAATGGCGGCCAAACAGCAAACAGCCAGAGCAAAAGAGAGGAATGGTGGCAAGCAGCTTCTTTCCCTCCCTTACATTGTAAACAGGCTACCCCCACCTAAGGGGCATGTAGCTTTCACATAATCTCCATGTCCTCCTCTTCCACAGGCTCAGGATGTATACAAAGTAAGCACCCTGGCTTCCTGCTGAGTCACTTAGCCAAACCTCTAGACTCCCCAAGTTGACACAACCATAACAGGGTGGAATTGCTGAGTCAAATGGTGACTTCATGTTCATTTTTTGCGGAAATATCAGACTATTTTTCACAGTGGCTCAATATTCTTGTAAATAAACTTCTTGTGTCGACTCCATTAGAATTCTGGAAATGTTCAATCATGTGTAAGTCCTACTAGAGCTGAGTGAATACTATGAGTAATGTCATAAAAGCAGGACACATCCATGGTGTTTAGCAAGACTTGTGTGTACATTTTTATTCCTCAAGCACTGTGTGTACATTTTTATTTTGCACCACGTGGGTCTATGCACATCACTGTAGTTCAAAATGCTTGTTTTACTCACTTGTTCTGAATGTTTAGGTTTGTTGCTCACCTGCTTATCTTTGGCTCAGGCTGCTGAGACACAGCGAGAGTTGTCTGGTGTGTTGAAGATGGTATGTTGGGTGGATGTAGTACCCTCCATAAAACCAAACTAAGGGCCAGGCATCGTGGTACACACCTGTAATCCTAGCACTGCTGAGGCAGAAGGATCACTGTGAGTTCAAGGCCAGCCTGGGCTACATAAGCAAGTTCAAGGCTGCACTACATACTGAGACCTTGTCTTACAACTCCCTCCCACCCCCCGAAAACCCCAAAATCCAAAGGGATATTAAAGCAATTAATGAGGAGCAAAGAGAGAGTGGAAGAAGACAAATAGCAACAGAATTTAATAAGTAAAGATAGCTCAGCAATATTGCAAAAACTGACTTCCAATCTAGCAGTAAGGAAAGCTGAGGAACAACTCAGTGTACAGCACAGAAGTCTCAGGAGACCAGGAATCATAGGAACTCAAAAATGGGGATGCAGACTTTGTCCATTTGATCAAACAACCTCCTCCAAGTGAAGGGAACAGTGTGAGACTCCTGAGGCTTCTAGCACAAATTCCCAGGAACTGAGCAACTCAGTGTAAATATTGTATTGTCTCTCTGGTGTGAGAAATTGAAAGTATAAGTAAGGACCAAAACATACAATAGATATTGTGAAATAGGAAGAAATGCTTCAAATGAGAAGGGGAACTAGAAAGGGGTGAGGGGCAAAGCAAGGAAGAGGAAAGAAAAAAATCAGAAAAGAAGGATAAAATGGACACATAGCTTTTATAAATAAGGAGGGGAAGAGGAGCTGAAGGGAGGAGATGGGAATGGAAAAAATAAGAAGCAACGTGTATCTTGTACAGGTACAAATTCCCTATGATGAATGTGATCATTATGTATACTTAAATTATACCAATACAATTAATATTTTAAAAAGATAAATGTATGCTCTTAAAATCTGGGATGCCAGAGGTTTCTAATCATGTTGTTGTCAGAACCATACTCCTTCTAAAGTATCAGGGAGGATCTGACAGGAAAATTAAAACCTATAGAGAAATTGAAGAAACACAACACAATGTGGAAATGGGAATGGACAATCTGTATTTTCTCCCCAGCCCTGCGGTGTAGTTCATGAGAAAGGAAGATTGAATCTCTAGAGACAAATTGAAAGTAGGGGACTCCAGAGGACTTCAGGAAGAAACAGCAGTGGAGCTTTGTTTATTTGTTATTATTGGTTTAATAATATTGTAGGCTGATCGGGTCAGCAATCTCCCAAATGAGTGTATGGCAAAGGCTAAGTAAAAGGCAAATGGAATGATTTCAGGGCTCCAGGAAGATCAAAGCCCTCTCACAGAATTTGAGATTCTCTCAGGGCTAAGACCAAGACCTTCTCTGGGTGGCTCATATTTATTTAGTTATCAGAAAGGAGGGGATTACTTAAGAAGGGTGGAACCATTCAAGGACTTCTCCAAGTAAGGTATTAAGTTAATCCTCCCAGGAGTGGGGATGCTTGAGGCTATAGTCTTATCTAGTTGAGGTTGGACCCAGGTATCCTTGTCTGTGATCTTGTCTTATCCTTTGAGGCTTTCTGGCTTCATCTGTCATTACAGGCTTTATGAGTCCACTGCCAAGATGGACTGGGATCTACAATTTTGGGGCAGTGTCCATTTCCAGACAAGGAACCTATGCCTTGGACAGACCCTAAAGTAAACATGAAAAGCCAACGGTTAATTTAAGTCCTGCTTGGGGCTGCATTGTAGCAGTCTCCATCATAGCAGATCAGCAGTTGTTGTGAGCCACAACAGCTGGTGAATGGCTCTAGTCAAGTGCCCACCATACCTGCTCCCCGCCCCCCCCCAAGAAATTGTCAGATGGCATTCCAAGGAGGGAATGCTGGAACCTGTGACTCAGAGGAGCCAACGAGGATGGCTTCAGTTCAGGGCTCCCAGTGTTATGACACCACAGTGACAGAGTAAGGGATAGCCATGAGACACGACTACGTTCAGGGAGCCATAGCCAGGCTGGCAAGAGACTCCTTGAGGGGTTTAAGCTAAAGGACATAGGTCTTACCTCATGGCCAGAGACCAAGTTCAGTCTGAATTGCTCTGGATTTGATAGTTGCAGAATTGGCACTTTTCCTCCAGTCCTACAGCTTGGTGGTGGCTGCATCCAGCACAAATCTAGGGTCTGATTGCCTTATTTATCTACCAGTATGAGCAGGGACATGTCTTGACTTGGACACTGCCCCAAAATTGTAGATCCCAGAAGAAAACCACATGTTGGAAAGATCACAGAAAATTTTCTTATTCGATTTTAGCTTAATTTTTTGTTTCTTGGTTGTGTGCGTGTGTGTGCATGTGTGTGTGTTGCCTAGTTTTTGTTGTTTTTTCTTTTTTCTCATCTTTCTTTTCCTTTTTTCTTTACCAGATTAATGAGGCTTGGAGAATTTTGTCTTTCTTCCTTGCATCTTATCTTTCTTCTTCTTTTTGTCACCTCCCTTTCAATTTTCTCTAATTTTTCTTATCTATTTTTACTCTATCTTTTTTCCCCTTTTTATCTTCTATTTCTCATAAATCTTATCTTTATCTAATTTTATAAATATCCTTCTATTTCTGATAAGATCCCTTCTATCATTTCTCTCTCCTCTTTCTCATATCATAGTTTTATTCAAAGTTTTCCTCATGTTTCCCCAGTTTCAAATCCTATATCTTTAATAGTATAATCATAAAGCTTTGTTAATCCTTTGATAGCTAGTTAGCTCTGTAAAATTATGTTTGACTTCTGTTCTACCATTATTGGAGGTATAGCTGTCACATTTAGTACATGTTAGGTGCAAGTCAATACCTCGACTGTTTTAATGAATACACTTAATTGCGGATTTCTTCTCTAAGATTAAGGGTGGTACACAACTGGTTTTTATGGTATGTTAATATCTAATTTGCTTGGATAATTCTTTCATTGCTGATTCCCTTGATATTAACAGGGTGACATAATTGTCACTATTTCTCAGTAAGCCAACACTCAGAATACCTTTGTGACATTAGCAATATTAGAATATACGCCCAGAGAATTTGGTTGTTGGATTAATTAAACTGTACCCATTCTTCCCAAATTAACCAAGGTGGTGGGATCTTCTCACTGTAGCAAAGGATGACATTTATCCAAACCCAAAGTACATCACTGAAAAACAACTAAAGAGAGCTCTACTAGAGTCTCTAGACTATAAGCACTTATAAACCTCAAAACAAAATAAACAAATCACTAGAAACATGAGATGACAAGGCAACAAAATGCCTCTCCAAACTCCCAATTTCCATGAAGTTAATCCAGAGGGCACTGAGGGGGAGAAGAGCATAAGACACACATCAGAATTACTCAAAAGGATAACAAACGAGGTTAGAAAATAGGTCAGACAGGAACTCAGTGGGATCAGAGAAAATATAACTAAATAGATAATGGAAGCAATAACGAAAAAGGTGTAGGAACTTTCAGAAGACACTAGTAGAAAGCTAGTTGAGCTAAATAAAACAATACAAAACATGAATGACCAGTTCACCAAAGAATGAGAGTCCATGAAAAGGTTTCAATCAGAAATCTAGGCAATTAAAAAGGACTGAAAATATGGACAGCAGAAGCAATGAAAGTAAGGACAGAATTTCAGAATTAGAAGACAACGATACCTTCAAAGACTAACTACTCAAAGACACCTTAAAAACAAGGGAACATGAAAATTGAATCCAACAACTGCTAGATGACATTTCCAAAGACTAACCTAATAATAAATGGAGTAAATGAAAAAATCAAACGGAATAAAAAAACCTGTTCGCAGAAGTACAGGGGTACCTTGGTTCATGAATGTTTTTGTTTGTGAACAATTTGGTTTACAGAAAAAAAGTGTTCAGCAAAATTTCATTTTTGTTTGTAAATTCTACATTGGGTAGCAAATGTGGCTGCAGCCATCTTTCCTACGCAAACACAAATATGGTCATCTTTTCTAAAATCATGGAACAAACTAATTTTGTGAACAAAGGTACCACTGTAATGTCAGAAAACTTCCCAAATATAGGGAGAGAAAAAATACAGATAAGTGAGGCATTTGCAACCCTAAATAGCCACAACCAAAAGAGACCCTCTCCATATCACATTATGCTGAAAATACCAGAAGTGTAGCACAGGGACAATATAGTAAATGCTGTTAGAACTACAGTGGTGGTGCAATGGCTGTAATCCCAGCACTCCAGAGGCTAAGGCAGGAGGACTGCCTTGAGTTCAAGGCTAGCCTGCACTACAAAGCAAGACCCTGTCTCCAAAAACAAAAAGCTGTTAGGAAAAGGCTATAAATCACAAATAAAGGTAAACCCAGGAGAATTACAGTAGCCTTCTTTACACAAAACAATAATGGCCAAGAGGACTTGGAGCAAAATGTTTTAAGTTTCAATAGATAACAGCTTCCAACTCTGATTTATGTATGTATCTGCAAAACTTTCCTTCAAAATTGACATGACAAAGAGCACTTCAAAAAATTCATGACCACAAAATCAGTGTTTCAAAGAATTCCCAAAGATATCCTAGAAAGAGACAATGAAGCCAACAATGCCAAGAAGCAAAAAAGAATTAATATACCTGGTGAGATGAACCCTAAGCAAAAGGAAAACATAAGGAAATCAGCAATAGGAAAATAATGCAGTGACAGGAATAAGTCAATATCTCTCAGTAATAACTGTCAATGTGAATGCTCTCAATTCCCAACCAGAAGACACAGATTGGCAGAAAGGATCAAAAAACAAAACCTGGAGTCTTCTCAACATGGCTGAATAGAGGACGAAGCTCGTTCAGAGCTACTCCGAGAAATTCAACTAAAACACAGGTAATTGGAAGAAAGGGGAGGGATATACACCCTGAAACTAAACCCAATTTGATATAAGAGACTAATAGATTGAGCCAAACACAGGTAAAGGATTTAATAAAATGGCTGGCCAGCCCACCCAGCTGCTAATGGGTCACCGGATTGGGATGACTGCCCGCCATACTGAGAATCTTAAAAGAACAAGAAGAAAAAAAGATATACTAAAATAACATGGTTAAATCAAGCCATACAGGATAGACCTGGGATATAAGGTACCCTGTCTCTTCTGCCTTGCTCCAAACAGAAGATGCTATAGTCCAGTAGCAAATTCTATTGACAGGAACTGCTCCCTCCCTAATGATCAGCCAGTTTTCCTTTTTTTCTTTCCTTTTTCCCCTCTTTTTTTTTCTTTTCCATTTTTTCTTATCTTCCTGTTCCTTCTGTGCACGAGAGCTTTAACTGGAACGACCAGGAACAAGAATAAAGACTACAAATATGCATAGTAAATGGAACAGCTAACACTTCCCCTATGACCTGTTGTTAGAGAGGTCAAACAGGAACTCAGTGGGATCAGCGTCTTTTACCTATGTATTTGTTCTAGCTTTTCATCTTCTCTCCGCCTTTTCTTAATTTACTTCTCTAGACTTAATCATATTTTCATATGAATGGCATTTCTAATTTTTCTGGTCAACTTCAATAATCCCTTGCTTACTTACCCCTTCATTCTTTTTCTTTTGCACTCTTCCCTAGTTTCCCAAAGCTTGTGTAATATAATCATCATCCTCCAGCCTGGCTTCTACTGTATTTCTTTTCAGTTATCTCTGTTCTATGTCCTTCCTAAATTTCCCCATCACTCTACCAAGGGAAACTTTGTATACAACCTCCCAATTTATGATCAGTTCTATTATATAACTATAGAAACTTTGTATACAACCTCCCAAATTATGATCAGTTCTATTATATAACTATAGTTCTATTATATAACTATAGATTTTGCTTCTGTGGTTAAAGGTACAAAAGTAATAGTTTCCACAATTTGTCAGTTTCTAAATTATGCTTGAGGGGCTGGGGATTTAGCTCAGCGGCAAAGTGCCTGCCTGGCAAGCGCAAGGTTGTGAGTTCGGTTCCCGGTACCGGAGGGAAAAAAAAAAAAATTATGCTTGAGCTATTGTCAGTACTAATTATACTACTTTAGCTAGGATGTCATATCTATTTTAATCAGTTGTTCTCACTTCCATAACAATATTGGGAAGTTCTGGGGTAATAACTTCACCACCCAGCATCAAAGGACAGGAGACTCAGCAGATTAAATACCAACATCTCACTCTTAATTAATTGGAAAAGTAGGACCTTGAGACAGACACAAACTAAGAACCTCCTACACACAGAAGATTTTGCCTAAAGAGCCCTTGATACAAGTGATAAAGCTACTGTTATGATTTGAAGTTTGTTTGTTTTTTTTAGTTTGGGTCTTGTACCAGTCACGGTTTTACTAGAGAAACAGATATAACACAAGATATACAAATGTATAAGAAATTACAAGACTGGCTTATGATGGTCAGCCACAGAGTTGAATGAGGAAGCATGCAGAGAGTGCCTGCACACTGGAGACCAAAGGATTTAGTTCAAAGTCTGAAGTTCACTGCAGTGTTCTGTGCAAGTCTGCATCAGTAGGCCGATAGGTCTGTGAGGGAAGGCTGAGGAGTCTACACTGGAAGCCTGGAGGATTCAAGGCAGAAGCTGAACAATCTTCCACTAGACACCATGGATTAAGCAAATGAGTATGGTTATCAAGTTGACCAGGGGGGGATTGTGATGGACTGACAACTGGTGGTCAACTTATAATATCCAGCTGAACTGAGTAAGCATGGTGCAGGTGTGGGAGGCCCATCTGAGGATTGTTGCCAGCAGCATAAGAGGCAGAACTGGAGAAGAAAAAGTTAGGCTGCTGAGAACTGAGAAGGCTGTTGAGAGTTGGAAGAAGCTATAGGGAGCCTGTTGAAAGTGGAGAGAAGCTGTAAGGAGCTGTTGGTTTTCTTGGAGGAGCTTGTCATGTTGGCTTTCCTGATGAAATTGGCTGTTTTCATCTTCCATGGAGGTTGGGACCTTGTTGTTGCTGAGAATGGCTTTGGTTCACGTTGCAGGGAGCTCTGGTCCTCACTCTAAGCATCACCTCCTGGCTCCAGATGGGAAGATGGTGCACTACTCAGTCTCCTGGAGAAGCTTGGTGCGTTGGCTTTCCTGATGGGAACTTGGCTGTACTTATCATCAGAGGAGCTTGGGACTTCACTGGTGCTGAGGTCCTGTGGTACTTTTTAGGGGAGCTCAAACACCACCAAAATACTCCTAGAATTAATAACTAAATTCAGTAGCATAGCAGGATAGAAAGTCAACACTCAAAAATCAACAATGCTCCTGCACACCAATAACTAACTCACTGAGAGGGAAATCAGGGAAATAGTACCTTTCACAACAGCATAAAGAAAAATGAAATACTTATGAATTTACCTATGAGATGAAAAGATCTCTACAATGGAAACTACAGTATCCTACTCTGAAAAAAGGAGATTAAAGAGGATATCAGACAATGGAAAGATATCCTCTGTTCTTGGGTGGACAGAACCAATATAGTACAAATGGCCATAATTCCAAAACTGTTATAATATTTAAAACAATCCCAATCAAAATACCAATAGCATTCCTTACAAAACTATATAAAAGAATCCTAAAATTCACATGGAACCAGAAGAGGCCTGGAATGGCAAAAGCAATTTGGGAAAACAAGGGCAAGGCAGGGAGCATCACAATCCTGGCCTTCAATTTATACTACAAAGCTACAGTGATAAAAACAGAATGATACTTGGGGGAAAAAAACAGACTTGTGGATCAATGGAACAGAATAGAGGATGCAGAAACACTCACCTACCTTAGCTTTGACAAAGCGGCCAAATACTTTCAAAGGGAAGGATAGCCGCTGTAACAAATGGCATTGAGAAAACTGGTTATCCAAATGCTGAAGACTGATCATAGACCCATATCTCTCACATACACTCAACTAAAATCAAAATGGATCAAAGATCTAACTATTAAAACAGAAACACTTCATCTGCTGGAAGACAAAATAGGTAAAACTCTTGACAACGTAAGTACAGACAGGACTTTCTGTACAGAACCCCAGTTGCACAAGACATAATACCAAGAATCAAAAAATACAGTAACATCAAATTAAAAATGTTCTGCATAAGAAAGGAAATCACAAATAGAATGAAAAGACAATCTTTAGAATGGGAAAATGTTTTTGCCGCCTACTCCTCAAAGAATTAATATGTAGAACATATAAAGAACTCAAAAAAAGTTAGACCTTCCAAATTTAAAAACCTAATCAAAAAATGGACATCTGAAATGACTGACACTTCTCAGATGAAGAAGTACAAATGGCCAAAAATATATGAAAAAGTGTTCAACGTCACTGGCCCTTTGAAAATTGCAAATTAAAAAAACATGGAGATTCTCACTGCAGAAAGAATTTCTATCATCAAGAAATTAACTGGGGCCGGGGATTTAGCTCAGTGGTAAAAAAGAAGAGAAATCAACCAACGAATGCTGATGACGCTGTTGGGGTAAAGGAACCCTTCTTTATTGTTGGTGGGAATGTAAAATGGAAAACTACTATGCAAATCAGTGTGGAGATTCCTCAAAAACTTAAAAGTAGAAATTCCATTTTACCCAGGTATTCCTCTTATAGTTAAAAGGAGTTAAAGACATCCTAGTACAGTGATACATGCACACATGTTTATAGCAGCACAATTCATAATAACTAAATCTTAGAAGAAGCTATATATCCATCAACAGATCATCTCCCTTTTAAAAAATAAAATTCATGATTTTCTATTCATCATTGTAATAGAAAACAGATGAATACATTAACCAACCAATCAGACAAAATCCTGTTTCTTACAGTTTCATAGTTTTTTTTTTTTCAGGCTATGGGTGGCAAATGAACCAGTGGACTGCAGATTCTGGATCTGCCATTCTACGACTATCACAGGGGTTCTTGAGATTCCACAGTAGGAGTGTATTCTGAACTCCAGGTACAAGTAACAGTGACATTACCAAATATTCCTCCTTCCCAAATAAGGAGGAATAAAGACAGGGAAGGAGGAGATGAGGGATGAGCGAAGGATGAAAAGAATAATAGCTCTTCTCTTTCTCCCACTTAAAATGGCTTTGCAAATCTAAATTCTCAGACATGTGAAGAAATCTTAATGCCAACACCCGTTTAGATCAACAACTGAAACACTTCCCATTCAGATAAATAATGAGACAAAGCAGTCAGAAATGAAATAGATGGATAAAGAAAATGAGATGATTTTTTGAATAAAAATATAGACATTGCAACAAATAAATTGTGAAAGACAAATCTGGAACAGTATCCAAATAGTGTTTATAAACTCAGAGCAAGGGAACCCACTTCACATTTTCAACAGTTCAAGGGTGACAGTAAGTTAAATTTTATAGAGTAAAAATAGGACGCATCTATACTCTAATTGACAAGCATTGGATTAAGCTGCGAGTTTTGGAAGTGTGGGAGATGTTTCAGTGAGTCTTCACATATACTTGATAGTCCTTCATTGAAGGGGACAAGTGAGCAGTCTGGATGTTTCAAAATAATTGCTCAGTGTTAGGGATGGCAGGTGTTATGTGAGTAACTCTTTTCCTGAACAGTGAGGGTTTCCAGAGGCTTTATTACAGAAGGCATCTTAAGGTTAACCGTGTTAATTTTACTGGGCCATGGAATAGCTGGTAAACATTTCTCCATTTGCTTTTTGAGGGTGCTTCCGGAAGAGACTGGAGCATTGGAGCTGGTGGAGTGAATAAAGCAGATGACAATCCCTCCCTGCAACATGGGTGGGCATCATCCAATCCATTGACAGCTGAGAAGAGTAGAATTACATAATTGTTTTAGATGTTTACCTTTCCTGCCTTGGCCTGTTTTTTTTTTTATTTTAGAAATTAAAGGAGGAAAATACTAACAGACCGACAACATTTTACAAAATAGCATAGGATCAGTACAGACATTACAGAGTTACAAACAGAGTGGTAGGGAATTAACAATGCTTATTGTATTACATATTGATATCTTCAATGTAGTTTCTCATGAAAACACATATAGACATATAAAGCTAATCAACCAATGCCTCACTGACAGTTTCTTTCAGCAAGGAAATACAGGACAGTAGAACACTCGTGTTAACTATCCTGCATATACATATATACAAACTTTCTCCTTCTCAAGCCCTGACTGGAACCTATACCATTGGTTTTCCTTAGTCTACAGCTGGCAGCCAGCAGATTGTGGGAATTCTCATCCTCCATAATCATATAAACCGGTATTTTAACAATAAGTCCTTCCACAGAAGTTCACATACCACTCTACAGATAATCTCCTACTGCTTCTGTTTGCCTAGAGAACCCTAGCAGGGTCCTAAGGAATGCTAGGGCAGGCACCTAATGCTTCGGAGACCACACTCCTCTCCAAGATCCCCAGGAACACTACAGAGACCGTGGGTACTGGGGTAGAGTTTAGAAATTCACCAGACCCTTAGCGTTCTTGATCTTGGAATTAATGTAAGCATTATATATAGGGACTTAAAAACCTTACCGCATACCTGGTCAGAAAGCAAACCACAAATTTATTTATTTATTTAAACCTCAAATTTAAAAAATGGAAATAATTTAAATCGAAGTCCTAAACTCTAAATAACATATTTAAATATAAACTGGCAAAGGTCAGAACTTTTTGAAGACTTAATCGTAACTTCTCTTAGTAATTTAAGGGACTAAAATCCAGCAATTTCTTTAAGAGTAGGAGAAATCTAAACAACTTTGCAGGTAGAAGAGCTTGAGGAATGAATGAAGTAGGAACTCAAAGTCTTGGGGGAGCAAGGAGTGAGGACTGAATACCCGCGCCTGCTGGCCTCCCCTGTCAGAAGGGAAGCCGGCGGGCGCCCACGGAGAGGTTCGGGGAGCTTCGCGACGTCCAGAAGCGCGGGGCGGACGAGAAAGTAGTTTGCTGCCCAAGTGGATGTCTCCGTGAGTTTACTGCGATCCGACCACGCGAGCTGCAGGGGGTTCCAGGTGACCCTGACCCTCCAGTCGGCTTCCGGGGGACCACGGTGCTACCCTTCACCGCAGCTGGACCTCACTTGGGAGAAGGTACCGCTGGGCACGCCCCGCTTTTAGTGACGTCATCGGCCCTGGCGCCCAGGGCGGAACCTAGGGACTCCCGTGCTAGCTTTTGCAGTGACGTCATCAGGCGCCGGCCGTGGGCGGGGCCTATCTGGCTACGCCCTCCGCTTCTCTGCCGCTCTCTGACGCCATCGGGAGGCGACGCCGCCGGGGTCCGGAGGGGCGCGGGCGTCTCCGCGTCCGGGTTGGAGCTGAAGCGAGAGGGTGGGGATAGACGCGGGGTTGAGAAGAGCGGGTAGGGAGGGACGAACATGGCGGACCAGATCCCTCTGTACCCGGTGCGCAGCGGCGCGGCGTCGGCCGCAGCCAGGCACAAACGCACGGCCTACTACAGCCCGGCGGTTCCCGGGTCGGGGCCCGACCGGCGCGGAAGGTAACGGCGGGCGGGCCGCTCGACCCCTCCCGGGATCCCTTGGCGTCGCTCGCGCGTCCCGCCGAACCCTTGGGAGCCGGACGCCTGGGCTGAGCGGATGACCTGGAGCGGGCAGGGGCCGCCGTCCGGCCGGGCTCACCGTTCCCCTCTAATGAGGAGGTGACTGCACTGCCCCTCCTTGATAGCTTACAGTTGGCCCTAGACTGACCCGTGTGACCGTGCTAAACGAGAGGACAGTGCTAAAAGCATACCTCGTCAGTATCACAGTTAGTCACAGATATGAGATGTAGGCGACACGTTTCCATTTGCCTATTAAGTCTACTTTGTATTTACACTTGTATATATAAAGTTCTGTTTGACAGGGAATGTTGCTTTTACGGATTGGAATTGGAGAGTCCGGTTAAATTGTTTCTTGGGGGCTACAGTTTATTGGTTGGTACAGATCTTTGGTTTAAAATGGAAGTCTCATACCCTACTTGGGTGGAAAACTAGTTGAATTTAGCTCATATTTAACCTGCCTCACCCAAAGAAGATAATACTGCTTTATTTAAAAAGAAACTTTAAAGAATCATGTTTTACAAAACATTTTATTTTTTAGTACCGGGAATCGAACTCAGGACCTTGCGCTTGCCAGGCAGGCGCTTGTGCCGCTGAGCTACATCCCCGGCAAAAACTTTAAAAAGTATTATAATTAGCAATACACGGAGTGAAAATCACACATTTCACTCAGTATCCCATTAATTCAGAGTCTGAGTTTTCATGTAATTTGTTTCAAATAAATTTTGGCTGTCTGAGAGACTAATGCTGTATGTAACCAGAAGAGTTCAGAGCATGTAATGTTATAGAACTGAATTAGATGTTGGTCCATTTACTTAACTGATCTTAGGTAACTTTTTTTCTGGCTTGTATTGTTTATTTTTTAAATTGGATTTTATTGGTACATTTTAGATATACATAATGATCACATTTATCATAGAGTTTGTACTTGTACATGATACAGCATGTTTTTGTCCCCTCATTCCCCTACTCTCTCTTCAACCCCCCGCCCCTCCCCATTTACAAAGCTTTGTTTCCATGTTTTCTTTAATCATTTTTTTCACTTTTCTCTTCTTTCCTTTTCCTCTCCACTCTCACTTGTTCCCTTTCCCATTTGAACATTTTCCTCCTATTTCACAATACATTTTGGTCCTTATTTACACTTTAATTTTCTCGCACCAGAGAAACAATTCGGTATTCACACTGTGTCCTATTTATTTCACTTAAGGAGTGTGGACTCCAGGTGCATCCATTTTCCTAGAAATGTCTAGAGCGTATCCTCCTTTATGGCAGAGTAGTACTCCATTGTAAAAACAAAACAAAAACCCACGTCTTTATTCTTTCACAAGTTGATGGCCACCTGGTTGTTTCCAAGATTTGGCTTTTACAGACTGCTGCTGTAAAATATATGTCACTGTGGTGTGATGCTTTTAATTCCTTTGGGAAGATACCCAGGTCTTAGGTAACTTAAACTCTGACCCCTAATTTCCTCATCTGTAAAATGGTGGGTCGGGGAGATAGCTCAATCGCACAGCGCCTGCCTGCCAAGCACCAAGTCCTGAGTTTCATTCCAGGTACTACCCCGCCCCCCGCAGAAAAAAGTGGGTAATATTTTTTCTTATGGGAACGTTGAAGATTACAGGTAAATGTATAGGCACCGTGCCCATTTTCAGAGTGCCTGTGAGGAACTGGGTTTTCCAGAGGTACTGTTTTTCCTTTTTTTCCTTGATATTAGCTATGAGTAATTGGAGTAGTAATTCTGTAAATAGTTAATCATAGAAGATGGTTATTTGGAAATGTGCCTGTCATTTCATAATAGGTTTTCTTTAATCACATTTTGAGTCTTGCCAGTTTTACTTTATGTAGTGTGGTATTTGGTGAATATTTTATGTATTTTGGCACATTCAGAATCGTGTGTCTTCTAAGTGGGTCATCCTTTTTTTATATACTATCTCTATTTTCTTTACCCCAAAGTTTATTCTATTAGATATTAGAGTAGCCACTCATTTTTTTTTTTAAATTTAGGTTTGTATATTATTACTTTACAGCTTATCTATGTTGTAGAATTTGAAGTGGCTTCTTGAGTTGTGATTTTAAAAGGTGATTTATATAATCTGAAGAGAAACCAGAGTATAGTGTTGTGATTTTAATCTGCTCTGCCAAGCTGTCATTTGATTGGTGACTTTTAAATTTAAGGTGCCTATTGACATGTTAGAACTTTAGTGTGGCATTTTATTGTTTTGTTTCTTCAGAAGCTCATTCCCCTGTTTCTCTGCTCTTGCCTTTGGGCGGGGGAGTGGTTACTGGAACACTGTTGGTATCTGCAGAGTGTTTTGAGCATCAGTCTTTGTATGGTTTTCAAATGTTTGATCTGGATGTCACAGGTATGTTGGTATGAGGAATTTTACTTGTTTCAGTGAAGCCTAGGAGCTATTTTTCCATTTAGGTTTTACACTGTAAATGCTATATCCTGGCCGGGCATGGTGGCGCATGGGTATAATCCCAGCACTCAGGAGGCTAAGGCAGGAGGATTGCCGAGGCCAGCCTAGGCTACATACTGAGTTCAAGGCCAGCCTGATTGAGCGAGACCCTGTCACAAAAACACAGGGAAAAAAAAAAAAAATCCACATCCTGAGAATCAGATGGTGTTATAATTTCTGTTCTGTCATTAAATATTGCTAAAACTCATGATATAGTTTCTTGCATATACCTGTGTTTCCCTTTTATATTGTTTTTCTTCTTGATATTCCAGAATTCTGTTTCCTTTCTTTCTAAAGAAATTTCTGTCATCTAGGAATGTCTTCATTTCCTCTTTATACCTAATGGGAGTTTTATTGGATTAGAATTCCTGATAGTTCTTAGCACTTGAAAAATCTGCCACTCCCTTTTTACTTCATGAATCCATTCACGAGGAATCCACTGTCACTCCAGTTGGTATTACAGTACTTGTAGGTACTGTGTCATTTATCTCTAGCTGCTTTTCAAGCTTTTTCTTTGTCTCTGCTTTTTGGAAGTTGAACTTTGATGAGTCTTGTTATATATGTCTCTAGGTTTATCTTGTTTGGTATTTACTAATTTTTTTGACTAAGGTTTTTGTCTTTCACCAAAAGTAGGAACTTATTAACCATTATTTCGAAAACAAAACTTGTTTCTACTTACTCTCCATCATCTGTTCATATCCATGATATGAACACTGGATCTTACATTATTAATATTATATACAGTAATTCCTTTAGGCCCATTTTCCTCTAGTCTGTTTCCTTCGTGTTTTTTAGATTGTGTAAATTTTATTCATGTATTCTCAAGTTCAGTAATTTTTTACTCCATTATTACTATTCAATTATTGAACCTATTCAATGTTGTTTTCTTTCTGTTGTATTTTTCAGTGTTACAATTTCTATTTGTTCCAGGGGAATTTGTAATTGACTGCTAAAGAACGTTTTGTTTGTTTTAAAATGCTTTTCATATAATTCTGTCATCTGTACTATCTTACTATTAGCATCAGTTGATTGTCTTTTCTAATTCAGATTTTGAATATCTGGTTCTTTGTGTAATTCATGGTTTTTGATTGTATCTTGGGAATTTTGTGTATTAGAATTAGAGTCCTGTTTATATCTTTTATTTTGGCATGTTGAAATTTAGTACATAGATCTCAATTTACATTTGTGGTCTCTAGCTCCAATGACAATGTTATGATCTTTAGTTTCCTTTGTTTAGGTAGTGCCATTGGGGCTGTTCCTGGTCTGCTGATGGAGCAGGAGAAGGGAAAGGGATTTTCTCAGGCCTGTCTTTCTTCCTAAGAATTAGAAATGTCAATCCCCTGGAATGCAGAGACTCCCTTGCCTAGGTACTGGTCATGGCTGTGTTCCCTCCACAGGTAATATAGATCATATAACCTGACCTATGGGATATTCCCCCTCCTCTCACCTGAACCTGTCAGCACCTCAGGGCCAAGCCTCCCATGGCCAACCCCCCAGACCTTTGTCCTGGGACCTGCTGCTTGTAGGCAGAGCTGGGAAAGGACAAGTGCAGTGGTTACAGCTGTGACCTGACTCAGCATCCTGTCTACCATGCTGTCAGTCATGCTCTGGAAGACCAAGCATTTCAAATCCTTAAGCCCAACCCATTCAGATCCCACCCGTGCCATTTTCCTTTCCACTAGCATGATCCTGCTCACTGTGAGCCTAACTTTGACCTTTAAACGTCAGTAAATTTAGCTGCTTTTTCTGTACCATTGGATGTTGTCTCAACTGGACTGTCAATGGTGTTGTCTCAGTATTGCATTGCTGTGTTTAAGTACTATAACTCTTATTTTACTTTGTAATAACCCCAAATTTTATTATAAGTATGTTGTTGGCGGTTCTATTTTGTTACTGTTGTAAATCTCTTACTTTGCCTAATTCCTAAATTAAATTATGTAACAGGTATGTATATATTGGTAAAAATTGGAATATTTAGAGTTAAGTACTGTGTGGTTTCAAGCATCTGCTAGGAGTCTTTCCTCATGAGAAAAGAGAAAACTACTGTATTAAATTTGGGGGTGACAGTTCTTTAATTACTTAAAAAATAGGCCTCTTCTTTATGGCTACATAGTTTCTGATGAGAAATCTCATGTCAGTTGAATTATTTTTCCTCCTTTGATAGGGTGTTATTTCTTTCTCTTTACTTGTAAGCTTTTTTCCTGATCTTTAGTTTTCAGTAGTTTGGGTATTATGGACTTTGTATAGATTTCTTTGTTTTGGGTTCTGGCTCATCCAGTTTTGGGTTCACTTAGCTTGAGTCTGTAAGTTTGTCTTTTGTCCTATCTGAGTTTTTTTAGCCTCTGTCATCTCTTCTGTGGCCTTTATGACACTTTGCAAGTTTTTTATTATAGTCCATCTGGTTCCTAAGTTTCATTGCATTTGTTTGAAATTTATTTCCTATTGGGCAACTTCTATTTTGTCTGCAAATCCATGCTTTTTTTTCCCCCTTCTGTCTCCGTTCTGTTGAGCAAACCATTGATTTTTAGTTTAAAAGTTTTCAGTTGATTGTTTATATTAGCTATCTTTGCTGAAATTATGTTTTCATTTGTTTCACATGTTCACGATTGCGCCAATTGAAACATTTCTATAATGGATGTGTAAAATTCATGTCATAAAAATTTCATTATCTATGTAATTTTGATGTGGGCATCTGATTCTTTTTCTCATTTGAGTTTTTCCCAGTTTTTGGTATAATGAGTGTTTTTTGACTGCATCCAGGATATTTGTATTCTGAGACTCTAGACCTTATTTATCAGGCTTCCTCTGGTATCACTTAGATGACTGGTGGGAAGTATGGAGGATGCTGCCTTGTTAATGCCAGTTAGGGTCAAGGGGATGGTTCCCCACAGCTACCTTTGACAGCTGATAGAGGAGGAGTGCCCTGTTATTGCTGGGCATATGTGGGGGTCTGTGGCTCACTACCCTCTGCTGACACCAGCTTCGCTGATAGGGGAAGAGGGCCTGGTTATCATCCTCTCATGGCTTCCACTGAGGTTACTTGTGGGGGTGGTTACCTCTGGAAGGTGCCTGGAGTTCCTGCTTCTCAGTTAACCTCTGAACTGGTAGTGGTGGGCAGATTTGCCTTAGTGTCCCTGGTTGAGGGTATTGAGTAAAGTTTTGGAGGCCATGAGAACTGAGCTTCTGCACTAGCTCCAGCAGTCTAAACTAGAATGGAGTCACTTGTGCTACTGCTACATAATCAAACTGTACATAAAACCGGGTAGTTTTCCAACAAAACAGCAGATTCACAGCAATCAGTCCATAAGGCTTCAATCAGCCTGAGCTGGCATAAGAAAGTCCCGCTTGTTTCAGCCCTTTCAGATAACTTTGAAAATGACCAGCTGCTTTTTTGTTCCTTCAGCCATTTCAGTGGGTTGCTGCCTGACTCATGAATTGCTAATAAGAACCAGTTAGATCTTTAAAAAAAATCTGCTGAAATTTTTTTAAAAATAGGGGCGAGTACCTCAGAATAGGTGCCAGGTGGGATTGATGTCCTTGTGTTCCCTTGGCCTTCTCCGACACCATCTTAGCCGTGAAGAGGGTTTTCTTTCTTCCTTTTCTTTTTTTGGATTTTTTTTGGCGGGAGGGACAGTCTTGTGTTGTAGTTCAGGCTGGTCTTGAGCTCACTATGTAGCTCAAGCTGTCCTTGAAGTAATAGACATCCTTCTACTTCGGCCTCCCAGGTGTTGGGATTACAAGCATGCACCACCACTCCTGGAGAGGAGTGTTTTCTTACAGCTAAAGAGTGGGGATGAGGAAAGTTGTCTAGTGTAGGATGGGTTATGCTTTTTCCATCTTGTTTGAGTGGAGTAGTGCAGTTACTATCTAAACGTTTTCTGTCCACTAGCAGACCCCTTCCTTACCTGATCTTTGGGTGAAGAGATAGTCTGTTTTCAGTCTCTACTGACTGTCTAGTATGCAATACAATATGTGAGATGAAGAAAACTTTGGATTTAATGTTGTGTTGAACCTTGGGTCCTGAGTCATTATTCGTCTTCTTTCCCCTCTCCAACTGTCTCCAAGTGGGAGGAGAAGGGAGAAATACATCTTTTGGCTTGGTTGGGAACTGGAAAGAAGGGGCGATTTATTTTTCTCTTTTTATTTCTACCCCTTCTTTTTGGTCTGGTGCTGGAGATCTTATTCTAGGGCCTAACATGTGCTGATATGTGATTTATCACTGAGCTACTCTCCTAGCCTTCCTCTTTTATTTTAAAATCACTTTTACTGTTTTTTCATCCTTTGGCAGCTGTTTTGATAGAATTCTTATATGATTCAGGTCACCTGTTTAAAGTGTACAACACTGTGGGTTTTAGTATGCTAACAGATATTACCATTATCAGTCAGAGTTTGATGATTTTCATTGTCTCCAAAAGAAACCTCCTACCCTGTAGTTGAAACCATATAAATTTTACCTAAAAGTATGATTTTTGTAATATTTGTTTTGTGACCTGCATACTATATAATAGTAATCACCTAACAGTAAAAAGTGTAAATTGGACAGTACATTGCCTTATTTTACTAAAAACTGAGCTTTATATTATGAAGCCCAATCTCCACTGTGGTCATTTAAGTTACATAGCTATAGTTGATAAAGGAAAGTTTTTGTATGGGGTTTTCTTTATTTTGGAGCTTTCAGAACCACTCCTTTAAGTTGAAAATGTATGAAACTGACATTTTGTTCTTATTTTGTGCAAGGAATTCAATAATGTATTATAAAGACATTTTCTGAGAAGTGAAATTATTTTTCTTTCATTTTAATTACACCAATTTAAAACACAACATATTTAAGGTAATGTTGATAAATTGTTACAACTTACCTAAAATTTTTTTTATCGTTGGGTTTGTATCTCAAAAAACTTTCTAAGAGAAGAATTAAATGTGCTTTGCATATAGTAAACATTAAGAAATTCGATATCATATTGCTTTTGTTATTAAAGATGAAATGGTCCTGTTTTTATATTGGTAGGTAAGCAGAATCATAGTTCGTAAGGAATGCAGTTATGTGTTTGTGATGGTTTGTGTCTAGATGTCCCCACAAAGTCTCATGCAGTCATAGGGTGGGCTTCTATGGATCCTTAGTCCAGTGCTGGGATTATGGGTATGAGTGCTATACCCACCGTGGGGCGGGTAGCTTGCATACAGTATGAGGGAGGGAAAGAGGCCTGCTTTCTGCTGTTCCTCCTTCGTTAATCTTGCTGTTTTCTGCCACCCTGAACTGTTGCCCTCTGTCATGTGTCACTCTGCCTTGGAGCCAGCCGAGTGTGAACTAAAACCTCCACAAACTATGAGCTAAATAAACCTTTCCTTCCTTAATTTGAGTGTTGGTTATTTTGTCCCAGCAACTAGTGAAAAGTAACCAGGACAGTGTTAGAACAGTTTTCTCACATTAATTTCTCTCATGAATATCTGTGAAAGTAGGGCATTTATTAATTTGATATTTTTCATATGTGTGTTTTAAACAACTATCATACAAGTTAGATTTGCAGTTGACTGAACAACTAGTGACACTGAACATTATTGTCTTAGTTACTTTTCTCATTTCTGGGATAAAATACCCAACACTCACAAGTTAAATGAGGAAGTACTTACTTCAGCTTTATTTGTAGAGGTTTTAAACCATGGTCAGTTGGCTCCAATGCAGGGTAGCATGGTAGAGAAAAAACAGTCCATGGCAGGACAGGGAGGAAAGCAGTATACAGCAAGCCTCCCTTTCACTTTTATCCCATTCAGGCTACAAGCCATTAGGGTGGTTCCATCCATACCCAGGGTGGGGTTTCCCATTTATCCACACCCTGAATGCTGATAAACCAATTAATGGACTGATCCAGTACCTTAATCCCGGTACCATACACTAGATATAGCCAATTAATGGACTAATCCAGTACCTTAATCCCGGTATCATACACTAGATATAGCCATGTCCAATAACTAAGCCAATTAATGCTGATAAACCAATTAATGGACTAATCCAGTACCTTAATCCCAGTATCAACACTAGATCTAGCCATGTCCAATAACCCTACCTATAAGGGCAGGAGGCTTTGGAGAGACATCTAAATAGGAGCCATAACAGTTATTTTATTTCTTCAAGTCTGTTAGTACTTTTTCTTTGCTTTTTCTATCAGTAGGGCTATTGACCATGCTTAGAGGCATTTGTAGTACAGTATTACAAACTTTAGTGTTTAAAAGAGACTTCTGTTGAAAAGAGATAGCTATTGTCTGATTATCTACAAAATACTGCATTAGTGTTTTTGAAAGATGTAACATTTTCATAATGGTAATTTTCCCATTCTTAGGGTCTATACACAATTACACAATTTCCCCTGAATCTTAAAAATTGTATAATCTAATAATTTGTTAATTGTAAATATGAAACCTTTACTGTGATGGTTCACAACTAAAGAGATTTTATTAGGGGGAGTACAGAATTTTTCCTTCCTCCAACCCTTCCTCCTTCCTTGCCTCCTTTCCTTCCTTCCTTCCTTGATTTTTGAATCTTAGCCTCCTTCCTTCCTACTTTTTCTTCCCCCTTCCTCCCTCCTTTCTCAATCCCAAGGCATGCCTTAAACATGCTAGCTGTGCATTTCAGCACTAAATTATGCCCTAGCCCCCAAAGTGAGTTTTATGATAGCATTTATCTAGTTGATGAGGCCCAGGATTCCTTTGAATCAGATCCATTTTTATACAGGTTTATAAGAATTTCCTTTAAAAGGGATCCATAGTTCACTCAAGTGTAAGAAACTCTTTATACTTGCCAGAATACAAACATTTCACTTAATTTTCCTGTACCTTAATAGTATTAGTATGAAGAGAGAGTTAATCATAGGGAGCAACACAGTTCTAGGTATCTGGAATATGTATCCTGAGCTAACAGGCCATGGGACTTGAAATTTCTAGATTCGTATTATATCACATTGGATTATTATGTGTCTTAATCATTTTCCTGTCCCTGGGACACAACACCCAACACTCACAACTTAGAGGATGAAAGGTTTATTTTGACTTATAGTTTCAGTACAGTCCATGATAAGCTGGTTCCAAGGCAGAAATGGTATTACAACAGGAGGAAAGCTGTATACCATATGGTGGCCAACGAAGAGGGAGATAGTACTCTTCCAAGTCATGTCCCTAGTGACTTCCCATTTCAACTAGGCCTCACCTCCCAAATGAGAATTTGGTGGTGGTGGGGGGATATTTTGGAATTTAGAAGTTTATCTCTATATCTCTCTATATCTCATTTAGAAGTTTATCTCTATACATAGCATTCAGGTAATTTTTCATTTGAGGAGATTATATGTAGGCTTTTTACAAAACTTTTAGAAATTGCTAGCTCAGGGTTACTGTATATGCAGTTCATATGAAGAATTGTATCTTAGTCAAGGGACTGATATTCTTGCTTGTTTTTGCTGCTAAGGTCTAGGTATCTTTTTCAGGTACCATTTCTTTAATTAATTAGCTTATTATTTGCTCTTTTATCATTTTTTTTTACTATTTTGTGCTGCTATAACAGAATACCTGAGACTGGGTAATTTATAAAAGACAAGAATTTATTTCTTACAGCTCTGGAGGATGGGAGATAAAGGTGTGAGTATCTGGCCAGGTCTTCTTGCTGTGTCCCCTCATGGCAGAAGAATAGCAGAGAGTGAACCAGTCTTGCAAGTCCTTTTTATAGTAGCATTGACCCTCATGGCTGGATACCTTCCTTTAGGCACCACCTTCCAGCACTGTTGAGTAGATTCTAACCTTCTCTTACTTGAGTTTGGAGGGGGAAAATCATGCAAATCAGAGCATTTATTATCTTTTTTTCCTACTGTAGAAGGGAGAGTCCCAGTTTCTCATCGGTTCATATAGTTTGCCATTTATTAATGGCTCATAAGTGACATAATTGATTTTGATAGCTTCTTGTGATGAAGGAAATATGCACATTTCTTTACAGCACTTAAGTCTTTTTTTATGAGCGTGCAGGTACAGGAGAAGTGTTTATTTTTCTAAAGAAAGTTTGAGCATTAGGCAAATTTTAAATGTTTTAATATCAGTTTACTTTTAATATCAGCTGACTTTTCAGAAATGTTTTTAATCTCAGTGGAAACAATAAAGCTGTTGGGTGCTTTAGGTAAAATGTGAGCTTAAGCTAGTTATTGTATTGACCTACTTTTATTTAGATATATGTAAATTATATGCCTTCAAGTACTTGAATGTTCTGTTGAAAATTTCTAATTTTTTTTAAGCTTTTGGCAGCAGCTAAGATAGCTGTTCTTTTTCTTTAGCATGGCAGTACTCTTGGGTTTGTATCTGTTCTGTCGTCTTTGTTCACGTTTTTTTACTCATTTAAAAAATACGTTTCTAGAATTATACTTAATTGCTAGAAACGTTGATTTTTCGTGAGTGACAAACCAATTAAGTGTGTATGACACCAGGCAACAAAGATACTTAAGATTCTCTGCTTATCCTGTCTGAAAAAATCCATTATTCATCATCTTACTGTTTTTAAATACTGAGGTGAAATTTTCAATACAATAGGAAAAGTGCTTTGGAAATGGAATAATACATTGCTTGCCAGTTTAAAGGCTTCATTTCTGAAGTCTGGGTTACGAAACATGATGTTGCTTATATTCATTACCTTCCAGAACTCACTAGACTGCTTTTACAGTGTTAAACTTGGTGAGATTGTGACTTTTGCTAAAGTGTGATAACACTGCCTGGAAAACTTAATGAAAAAGACTACAAATTTTTTTATGTATAATATTACATTTAAGTGGTGTTTTGCATTTTCTATATTCATTTCCTAGTTGATTGTTTTAAAACATGTGATCTATAGATAAGTAAGAAAAAAATGACTTTTTAAGGGAAAATATTTTTTGTTTAGGATTGTTACTTCACAGATCATGTAATTTTTTTCTTGTATAAATCATCTAAAATGAAATTTTCATGTTGTAAGGAAGTTATATGATATTATCAAGAATAGTTGGAATTGTTTGTAGACTTTTTCTAGACACTAAAATGAGTACTATTTTAATGGGTGGAGTGGTGTGTTCAAATAGTGTGAAAATAGGTGATTTTGTTTCTCCTAACATATTCAATGAAAGATCTTCTACCTTACCAGTTTTAGTGACCATATGGAGTTCTATCACATATATAACCAGTTCTTTAATCATGGATATTAAGGTTTTTTTCTGTTTTCTTGGTTACTCTTCCACCCAGCACCAGCAGTGATAGTGATTTTTGTAGGTAAGTCTTCTATGTATGTTTAATTTCCATGGATAATTCGAACCTGTAGTTAAAGTTGGTACACATTACAAAAGTAAAGGCTTGCAATGCTTACTTACCAATTTTTTTTATCACTTGCCAGCAGTTGATTGCCTGTTTGTCCAGGACTTAGGCATACGGAATGTTAAGAATAACTATTTCCATTTGATAAGGAAGGCGTATTCTCCTCCTGTTTGAATTTGAGTGACTTAAAAGACCTTTTTGGAAAGATTATTATAAGGCTTCCCATTATACTTGGAACTAGATTGAAATGCCTTCCCAGTGCTTTTCTGGCCATGTATGCCTTGTTCTTGCCTACCTCTTCAGCTGTTCTGTTCCACTAATCATCTCTGTCCTCTTCACAATGTCTATACCACTTGCTGGTCTTCCTAGACCAGTGGCTTTATTCTGTCAGGTGGCTTTATTCTATCATGTATCATCACTTCTTGTGATGGCCTTCTCATGTTAGGGTTTGTATGTAGATGTCCCTCAAAACTTCATGTGGTCATGGAGGGGGCAGACTTTTTCGAGGTGGCTGAATCTAGAGTGTGATTGATTCGTGTGCTTGTTCTCTTCCTTTTGCTTGAGCTTGCTCGCTCTCTCCCTCTCCTCTTCTTCTCTCTCTCTCTCTCTCTCTCTCTTTCTTTCTCTCTCTCTCTTTCTCTTTCTCTTTCTCTTTCTGTCTTTGCTGTCTTCTGCCATCATGAACTATTTCTCCTCTGCCAACAAGGTTGTGAGTGCTGCACCTGCCCTAGGGCGGGTAGCCTGAGTATAATATGAGAGACAGATGTTGCTTTTGCTGTCTTCTGCTGCCATGAACTGTTTCTCCTCGCCGTGTGCCACTCTTTCTTAGAGCCAGCGGATTATGGACTGAAACGTCTATAGACTGTGAGCTAAATAAATCTGTCCCCTAATTTAGAGTGTCAGGTATTTGTCTCAGCAATAAGGAAAGTAACACAAAACTTGGTACCAGAGAGGTGGGGTTGTTGTTGTGACTATACCTGACCATGTGGTTTGGGAACCTTACCAATGGCTTGTGGGAAGAGTTTAGAATGATTTGGAGATACTGACTACAAAGTAGAGCTGGAATGCCTTATGCTGTTCTGTATGGGAGATTCTGGTCAGAGCTCAGGAGACCAGAAAGTCAGTAAAGATCAGGCTTAGGATTTTTCTGATGGGAAAGACTGCATTGGCTGCATTTGAACTCCGATGATGTGTGTTATGATTTGCAAAAAGTTTATCTACATTTTACTTGTGTCCAGAGACTTTGCCTGAGACTGAGATTAAGGGTGGCATGCTTACTAAACTTGTAGAAGAAATTTCAAGGCAATCTAATGTTGAGGTGGTGGCATGGCTACTGTTGGAGGTTTTTAGCCAGATTTATGTTGAAAATCAAGAGCAAAGAGCCCAGCAGAATGATTTAAAACATAAGTTTGGCCAGAAAGGAAGCACCAGTAAAATTGTGGACTGCAAAGATAGAACAGAGGAGATCTTGGTTTCTGAGAAGGAGTTGGAAAATAGAAAAGTTGGCCTGAGGACATCACAAGAAGCAGCAGTACTCCACCCTTTGCAGCCTCAAAATTGCAAAAACAGCATAGAGAATTTGTTCCTCAGAATTAAATTCAGAGTATTCCTCAGAATTGAATTCAGAGTATTCAGCAATCCAGGCACTACCGCCAAGAGAGAAGGAAGCCTGGCTACTGCTCCAACTGGCAGCAGACCTTGGAATCATCCATCTTGCAGAATGCAAGAGTTGTGGGGTCAGGAAGGCTTCCACCCAGATTATAGAAGGTCCGGGAAGCCAGGCAGTGTACCCTGGAGAGGGCAATGTGCTATGCTGAGTGTGAAGCCAAAACTACAGTGGAGACCCCAGAAATTTGGAGAAGTCAGGAAGGTGGATCATCTGAGGAAAACTGCAAGGAGGAAGCAGAGCAGGCCCAAGAGAGAAGCCATGGGAGCTACAACCACTGGAAGTATCATAGGAGCAGAGCCACCCAAGCCCTTTGGAGTTCACATTTTACCACAGAGTGCCTTGGATGCTGCACATGAAACTTAATGTTTGCCCTCCTAGATTTTAGACTTGTTTTGGCCTCATTCCTTTTTATCCTCATTTATAACCTTTGGAATGGAAATGTCTATCTTGTGCCATTGTATGCTGGAAGTATTTAACTTTCTTTGCATTTCTATAGGAGCTCCCAGCTAAGAGTTTACCTTAAATGTCAGAAGAGACTTCAGACTTAGACTTTTCAGCATTGCTGAAACTGTTAGGACTTTGACCACTCTTAGAGACATACCAAATGCCTTTTGCATGAAGAAATATACATGAGTCTTTCAGGAACCAGGGATGGAAGGGTGTGAGTGCTACACCTGTCCTAGGGCAGGTGGCCTGCATACAATATAATGGAAAGAGGCTTGTTCTCTTCCTTTTGCTCGAGCTTGCTCACTCTCCTGTTCTTCTTTCTCTGTCTCTCTCTCTGTCTCTCTCTCTCATTCTCTCTTTGCTATCTTCTCCCATCATGAACTATTTCTCCTCTGCCATATGCAACCTTACCTTGGAGCCAGCTGATTATGGACTGAAACCTGTACAAACTGTGAACTAAATAAACCTTCCCTTCTTTAACTTTGGGTGTCAGGTATTTTGTCTTAGCAGAGAGGAAACTTAACTAACACCTGGGTAATCCAAGGAAGACCTGCACAGTCAGTTCTAGTTTTAGCATCCTGTTTTGCTTTCTTCCTAGCACTTCTTCATTTACAGGTATCCTTTTTTTATTTTTGTTTCTGTCCTGTTAACATGTGAATTTATAGAAAGTGTGATAGAAAAATATGGTTAATGTTTACATTTTAAAAATATATTACAGTTAAAAACACATTGCCATTAACCCCCTTAAAAGTACTCCTCACTTTGAACACAATTATCCCATCATTCTTGCCACTTCTGAAGCAGTATTCACTTTTGTGAGTGTCTTTAGTTGTGCTGTCTTGGCTTCCTCTGTATCCTGAATCGGTTACAACATTTACTGTTACTGGTCATTTTGACTTGAAGGAAGAGCCAGAAGTCACATAGCACCAGATCTGGTGAATAAGGTGGATAAGGACACCCCATAATATTTCTGCTTAACAGGAATTGCTGTAAATAGTAGATTAGTATGGCATGATTGAAAAATACAGTGAATGTTTAAATGAAACATTTTGTTACAGTAAAAGGTACATTGTCATTAATCTCCCTTAGAATAGTCAGTATATGCCCTCTCATTTCAAACACAATTATCCGGTTGTCCTTGACAATAGGTATTTTACTGTAATAAGCTTTTTAAAATTTAAACACCATTATTTTTGATTATGCCTATTTGTCAGAGGCTGTGTATACCTTATTCATTCTTATGTTCTCAATGCTTACTTAGGATGTACCTAGCACAAAATAGGCACTCAAGTGTCTAGTACAAGAGTGCTTGAAATCCTTATGTGGTTAAGCATAATTTGTAAATATAGTTGTATTTGTTTTATGAATTGTCTTTGCTCATTTGTCATTTGAAAGGTGTGCTTTTATATAGTTTTGTAAGAAGAAACTTTTTTTGTCTTATGTTGCATATATTTCCGCCAGTGTCTCATTTGTTGTAGTTTTTTATTTATTTTATGGTACAGAGTACAGACATTGGAATTGCGTGGCCTCGTACCTGGCTGTGGTTAGTACTCAGTAAATTTAAGCCATTGTCATCAGTCTCACCCTTTCTCCATGGCTTCTTAGTCAAAAACCCCCTCAGATAGGTTTTTGTTTCATTTTGTTTTTGAGACAGGGTCTTGCTGTATAGTCCAGTCTGGCCTTGAACTCACTGTGTAGCCCAGGCTTGCCTCAAACTCAGTGATCCTTCTGCCTCAGACTCCTGAATGCTGGGGTTACAGGCATGTGTCACCTCATCCAACTCTCACATGTTCTTTTTTAGTCTAGTTTTTTTTATCTAAGTGGCAGCCTATTCTCTAATTGATAACTTGAATGAACTTGCTCTTTTGCCCTGTGTGCAAGGATTCTCTTTAGCCTGATATATTTTTGTCTTCAAAGTACTTGTGGGGTTTCAAGATATATTTCTTTTTTTAAAGTTTGGTTTTTTGTTGTTTTTTTTTTTGTACGAGGAATTGAACTCACGACCTCATGCTTGCCCAGGTGGGCACTGTGCTGCTGAGCTAATGAGATATCATTATTTTGTGTGCTTTTGGTTATTTTAGACTTCTTGAGGTTGGTACTGTGGCCTAGCATGAGTTCTTTGGGTGAATGAATCTTGTACACTTATTGAAGTGTTTTTGTAAAAAAAAAAATCACTTCATGCTTAGTGATATTAAGTTGTTGGACAGTGTTGGTTACATCTTTATATTCTGACTTTTTTCTATTAACTATTGAGAGAAAAGTTTGATCTTTAAGTACTGTGGATTTGTCTATTTCCTTTCAGTTGTATCAGTTTTGCTGTGTGTGCTTTGAAGCTAACGTGGTAGTTGCATACACATTTAAGATTCCTGGATTTTATTGATGATATAATCCTTTTATAATTGTGCAATGTCCTTTGATGAGTGTTTGAATCATGTGCTCTTTTACTTTTAATATTTTGGTACTATATGTCATTATTTTAATTACTCCCTATAAGTTGTGGTTTCTTTATTATGGAAATATTTGGCAATGTCTAGAGACAATTTTCATCATCTCAACAAGGGAGCAGTGCTGGTGACATCTAGTGCATAAAGGTTGAGAATGCTGTTGAACATCTGTGTGCACAGATTAACCTTCCATAGCAAAGAACTGTGTGGTCCAAAATGTTAATAGTGTTGCTTTTGAGAAACCCCACTCTAAGGATTGTAATATACATAGCTAACTTTTCACTGTATACTTAGCATTATCATTTATCACCTCATGTAAAGTATAGAACCATCTACTCCTTATGTTATGGTTGTCATTTGTATTTACATCTAGTTACATTGAAAACAACCACAAAATTATAATTTTTACTTCGAATAATCATATATTTGAAAAGAACTTTCTGCTGCTGTTCCTTCAGTCCTAATGTCCCTAGTTTCCTTCTAGTGTCATTTTCTTCATCCTGAAATTTTCTTTAGCATTCTTTTTGGACAGATCTACTGTCAACAAATTCTCTTAGTTTTCCTTCATCTGAAAATATTTTACCGGATATGGCACTCTGGGTTGATACTCACTTTCCTTCAGCACTTTAAGCATGTGGTTCCACTGACCTACAGGCTTCATTTTTCTTCAAAAAAGCTCAAAGGCACTTGAAAGGATGTCTCTGTAGTGTAACTGGCTGTGTTGGTTTGGAATACTTTTTTCTCTCCTTATGTGTAAATTAAGGGTTTTAGTATTCTGTCTCTTAGTTATGTTTTAGTTGTGGAGTCTGGTTGGTTCAATTTGTCTTCTATATGGATTTTTGAGGATGTGAAGGGAGAGTTTAAGTGATTGCTGTTGTCCTACAGCAACCCAGAAATCTGCTTTCTTAATTTTCATATTGAAATGATACTTCCCAGAAAGGCTTGATGTAAAAGTAAGACAGCAGCCGTGTGTGGTGGCATTGTCTGTAATTCCACCATTCTGGGAGTTTGAGGCAGGAGGATCACAACTTCATGCTTAGCCTGGAGAACAGACTCAGGAAGACCATGCCTCAAAAAAAAAAAAAAAAAGGACTGGGTATGTAGCTCAGTGCAAAAGCTGTAGATTCAATCTTCAGTACCAGGGGAAAAAAAAAGACAGTAGTTGTTGAGTCACCAGTATAGTTTCTGACAAATTGTTCTCAGTATGTTAAGTTTTTCTTTTTTAAAGCTTTGGTTAAGGAAAGATAAAGTGACTGTGGATGGTGGGCTACTGTTTCTTGGGATCAGAAAATGACTGTAGGTTTAAAATTATGTTGGCTATTGAGGTTTTTTCATTGAACAGAATGTCTTAGTAAAGACAATAGCAGAGACAGTAAATAGGATATAATATCATTCCTTGTATTTTTCAGTATATTAACTTTGATGGAAAACCCAGCCATAATATTCAGACATTCAGTCTACAGACAACTATGTTTTGTCATTTCTAGAATTTTGTTGACTAAATTTCTTTAACGAAGTGTTTGGGTATTACTTGGAGATACAAAATTTTGTCTATTGGTGAAGATGATTGTTTTTTCTGTTATTGGATTGAATGTTGTAAGGGAAGGTTGGGCAGTCTTGATAGTGCTGTTTGCCTGATGGTATACTGCAGAAGCTGTTCTGACAGTGTATGTACAGCATGAGTGTTACGAATTTCTTCAACTAATGTAGGCACAGCCTTTTCTTTACCTGTTTGCCTTGACTATTTTTTCTTTTTGCAAAGGAAAGTAACAGCACAATCCATTGTTATTTATAATGGTTTACTTCAGCTGAAGGCAGCTTAGTGTAAGGAAAATAATGGGTAATTAACAAAATTAGGTCAGATATTTCCTTAAATAAAACATACATTGTAACAGAAGACTGCTTAGCCTGGCTCAGCTATCTGTTCTTACCTCTCACTAGGTACCAGCTGGAGGATGAGTCTGCCCATTTGGATGAAATGCCATTGATGATGTCTGAAGAAGGTTTTGAGAATGATGAAAGTGATTACCACACATTACCACGAGCTAGGATAACACGAAGGAAAAGAGGACTGGAGTGGTTTGTCTGTGGTGGATGGAAGTACTTCTGTACCAGGTGTGTCATTCATTGTTACTTGCTTTTCTTGTACATGAGAGTTATTTGTAAACATAGTTCTGAATATATTTATTGGATGTATTCTTAAATGTTGATATAAAAACTAAAGACACGTCATCATGGAGCACTAAAATAACCTTAGTCAAAACTAAACAATGCAGGGGCTGGGGATTTAGCTTAGCGGCAAAAGCGCCTGCCTGGCAAGCGCAAGGTCGTAAGTTCAGTTCCCGGTACTGGAGAAAAACCAAAAAAAAAAAAAAAAAAAAAAACACAAAACTAAACAATGCTAATCTAAAAGGAAAAGTAAACCAAATTTATTATGAGAAGTTTTAATGGTTAAAAGTTAGGGGAAATTGATTTTATAATTAATGTATGGTAGAATAAATTTTGGGTCATTATACCAACATATATAGATAGTATTCCTTTGTTATCCAAAAAGGTAGGTATGAACCTATAATATGCAGTTTAATAATACTATAATTATGTGAATTATTCAGCTTTAATGCTTTTACTTAGAATAAGCTTTTTCTGTTAATTTAACTAACAACATATCAAGATAGAAAGTCGTATTTCAAACAAGTTCCTTGGTGCTGAGATAAACTAGTGTGATTTGCCTTTGACCAGAATGTGGTAGGTGAAAGCATATTGTGCATTTCAGACACTGCCACCTTCCTCCCCAGGAATAGAATAGAGCTAAGTATTTGTGACTTAAGCAGAGCCTATCAGATGAATTACAGCACTTTCAATCTTTTTGTTGTTCAAGATTTGTAGTCAATACCTTTGTTGCCAGTATGAATTTATACCTCTCTATCCATAAAGAGAAAGTAAATACTTGTAGAAAAATATATTGTTCATCATCCTTTACATTATCCCTTTGGAAGTTTGTAAAGGGTGTTCCTCTCAGTGATTTGACTTCTAGGATAGCTCATGAGGTGATATTCTATTGGGATTCAGAAATTGATAACATAGAGAAAGGTGCTGAAGCTGAGAAAGTTTTAGTTCATCATGCCTTGTTCAACTTTCAGAGTGTGGCTATCTGTCACCTCTTTGTATATTGTAAGGTTTCATATGAAGAAAGAATTTCATTTCTAATCAGTGTTTTAGAAATTCCTGACTGGTGATGCTAATAATAATTGTCTGTGGCTTATTGAAAACATTTTCTAGGCTAAATAGCCAGTTTTCTAGTATACCTGGAGTGTTCTTTGTGGATGCACATTTCATTATAGTTAATTTCTTAAACAGATTCAAGACTGCAGATTTTTTTGGTCTTGTGTTATGATGGTTTATGGTTTTCAAGGGTTCTGTTTCCACATTTATATTGACATGAAGTTATTAAAGTATGTCACTGTGATTTGCCTAATATATAGGATCTGTAGTAATGCCACCTTTTAAAATTCCTGATAATCAGTAATTTGCATCTTTTAAAAAATTGCTATTACCAGTTTTATTCTTTTTGAAAAGTTAACTTTTAGTCTTGTCCTCTCTTTTGTGTGCTTTCTTATACCTTTGAATTGAAATAAATTCAAATTTATAGAAAAATTACAAGAATAATATGGAAAATTCTTGTATACCTTTGACTCTAATATCTCAAGTTTTAAATATTTTGCCACTTTGTTGTTGTTGTTGCTGTTGTTTATGTTTCTGGGACAAGGTCTCACTATGTAGTCATAGTGAGAGGTGGCCTCAAACTCACTGTGTAGCCCAGGCTGGCCTTGAACTCACAGCAGTCCTCCTTATCTCACCCTCACAAGTGCTGGGAGTATAACTATGTGCCACCACACCCAGCTGCCACATTCATTTTGTCATTCAATTTAAAGGTAATTTGTTAATGTAATCACAATCCCGTTGTTAAGTTCATGAAATTTAACATTGATGTAATACTTTGCATGTACTTCAGATCCCTATTCAATGCCATTTAGCCAACAGTGTCTTTTGTGGCATATTTCTTCTAGTCACGGGGGTGGCTGTGGGGTGCAGTATAAGGCTATTTACCTGACATTTCAAATCTGCTGTTTGGTCTGGTCACTTTTGTCAGTCTTCTCAGTTGGCCCTCCATATCTTACTGCAGCTTCTGTGTCACCATTGGGTGTCTTCATCTTGCAACAGTGACTGTGTGTTATGGAGACAACTCATGATCCACCTTCTGCTAGCTTCAAAATTTGTTGCAGCCTCCTCACTTTTTTTCAGCCTTCATAGTGAAAAGAGTTGGAACCTGGCCTGAATGAAGCTTTATTTAAGAGTGTTATGGCCAGTTTAATTTTCTGTTTCAGGCTACCGAATCAGCAATGTTTGTTTCACTTTCTTATCATTTGTGTGTTCACAGGACAAGCATTCTTAATTTTCTTCAAGACTTTTTCCTTTGTGTTCACACGCACAAACCTTTAATTTTTTTAAAAGGTGTTTCTTATTTAAACCAGTTTATGGTTTTAGCAATCTGTCTTATATCCAGCAACAAAACAATACAAAGCACTGGCAGGAGGGTTGGTCTAATACAAACAGTTTTCTTAGTTCTGGAAATGTAAGTTTGAGAGTCTTTATTTTGGTGATGTTGGAAGCCTTATTAAGGATGATGTTCCTGAAAATGTATATGTGATACAGATGTATGAAGAGTAAGAGAACAGATAAAAGCAGGAGGAAGAGTGAGATAGTGATGGAGAAGATGACTTTTATCTTGTTCTTAACTGCAAATGTGGGATCATTTGACTCAGGAAATGATTGGGCTATAGATGTGTACTAAAGAAATGAGAAAATTTGGCGATGCTTTGGTAGAGATTATCAATACTTGGCAAAGGAAAAATCAGTAGTCATGAATTTGTATTGAATTCAGCATAATTTTACGGCTGTTTGATCCTGAGCCCTGTAAGCTGGCTGTGGAAGTCTGTGAATTGATGAGGTTGGTTGGCAGTGGATTACTGCCTGGGTTGCTGTGGGGTGCAGCTCAAGGGCAGGGATTCTCTACAAGTGTAGGGGATGAAGGTAGTGCTTTTCCTCCAAGGTCTTTATGGCACCATCTTCAAAAAGGCAAATGTTCTCACTGATATTTACAGCTAAGAACTGGAAGTATCCTTCTTGAAACAGGTAAGGGGTAAGCCAGCTTTTCTTATGCTCCCGGGGAAAAGTGCTAGAACAAGGAGATATGGTCAGAATGAGTAGTCTTTGAAGTGCAGTAGAAAGTGTTTGGTAAATGCCTGGTCTTGAACTTTCCTAGAGGGGACTCACCAAGAAGGCCACTGTTTTGAGAATGCCAAGATTTTTGACCAGTGTTAGGTAGTCTTCTAGTGTGTGTGAAAATTCCCTGGGTAATGGAGATGTCAAAGAGTTGCTGAAATGGAAGATATGGTAATCAGGTGCTGATGGGCATAAAACCATAGGATTTAGAACAATTCTGTGTTTATGGTGTGAACTTTAAAAGGGCATTATATGTCTTGGAAGTGGTACTTGTTTGACCATGTTTATTAGCAGTACCATACGAGTACTGTCCCAGTCAACAGGTTACTGAGGATTTTGGACTTTTAAAACTCTATCATAGTGCTAAGTAATTACTGAACTGATTTTATTTTTTACAGTGTTTTTGTTTTTACCAAATGGAACATAACAGCAAGATTATAGATTTTCTGGTAATCTATGCTTTCTTAGGAAAATATTACTGATATATTTGAAAATATAGATATTAGCAGCAAAAATACTCAGGTTTCGAGGACACTGATACCGTTCAGTAAAATATTCTAGATGTGTCTGTAAAGTCTTTATCTTAATAAATCATTGTCCTGTGGGAAAAGCTACCTGAACCATTTTGGCCAGTTCTGTTCAGTCTGTATGGCACTGAAGTATCCTGTTGCAATGTGGGGTGGGAAGTAACCTGAGATATTATCACATTCTTCTTGTTCTCTGGGTGCCTGCTACAGTGAGAAATTACAATGGAAATTAGAAACTTGTGCCTTAGAGGGCCAATTGTACCTTTATCTTATTTCTTTATTACAGATTTTTAGTTTTGAATGTTTGCCACCTTAATTGCAAAATAGCATTATAAAATTCAGTGTTACTAAAATTATTAGATGATGGTTCAAAGAGAACCTATAAAAATTAGTTTAACTGCAAGAAGATCTTAGTGAATATTGCAGTTCAAGTAAAATTGTAACTAATATTAATGAATTGTAAATATAACGTATTTGTATTTGTAAATGTTGTGTATCATGAGGCTTACTTTGAAATTATTATTCCTATTTTTAGGAACTGATTTGGCTGTAATTTCTTCATGGCTTAAGACCTGCTTTCTCCTTTTTATTATTTGGCAAAAATTCCAACTTGGACATACAGAAAAACTTTTCTGAAATCTGTCTTAAGACTTTTGAATTTCAAACAGTGAATACACCTTCCTGGAAGTGTGTAGTTTTGAGGCACATTGATATGCATAGTTTTCTGATCTGGGTTGATGGTCTTTCTCACGAGATTTATATTTCACTTGTTATCAAGAATCACTTTGTCTCTTGGAAAATGGAGCTTAGAAATGGCATTTCCATGTGAAGGCATTGGGGTGGAGGAGATATCAAATGCTGGGATTATTCCTCCTTCTAAATGGCCTCTGCCCTTCTATTAATCTTTAAAACATTTGGGATGCAGAAGCATGGGAAAATGCTCATTTTAAAAGAAGACATAAGAAATGCTTTGTTTTTGTCATGGTAACCAAAGGTACCTTTTGGATATAATAAATAATTGCCTATAATTTGAGGGTGGGGTAGGGAGAAGGAGGCTAAATTTGGGGAGTTATTTAATTAAATTTGAGAAGACAGAATCTTGATATATAAACATATTTAATATTAGAGTGTTACTTTGACTATAGAGGCATTTGTGAAAAGCTACTAACCCTAAAACATTTTAAGGGAAAGTATAATTTGTGCATTATTGTATTTTCTTACTATTGACCTTGGCAGTGTAAGACTATATATATATATATATATATACACACACACACACACACACACACACACACACACACACATTAGGTTTTCTGAATAATCAATAATTAGGAAGTATTTAGCATATATAGAGATGGTATTAAGGAAAGCTTCCAGTTTCTTTTGAAGACTTTTCTTTGGTTATCCTTCTTGTTTTTCAGTATTTTCTAATATGTTTTTCTCACATTACTTTGTACTAAAAACTCCCTGTAATTTCATTTGCCTTAGCTTAGTAAGGCTTACATATTCTTTCTTTTGTTACTGTATTATTTTAAATCTTTAGGGTTAAGCTGGGCACGGTGATTCATGCCAGTAATTCCAGCACTCAGGATGCTGAGGCAGGAGGATCATTGCAAGTTTGAAACCAGCGTGGGCTATAAAGTGAGCCCAAGGCCAGTCTGAACTGCATAGTGAGATCCTGTCTCAAAAAAAGGCAAACATACACACACACAAAAAAAATTTTTTTAAATATTTAGGGTTTATGCCTTGTTGATTATATCCTCTACTCTTATCATTAAAATCACCCGTCGTCTTTGTATAGTATTTTCTATCTGCATAATCTAGTGGCAGTTCCATGGCATTCCAAACCTCAAACTCATGGTGAATATACTGTATTCATTCAGTTTTGTGATGTAGCATGTGACTTGATAGTGGCTCCCTAACCAACTTGATTTTGTCTGTACATAATGAAATAATTGGTAATGATACTTTATTCTTTAAAAGTATTAGCAATAAAGTAGTATGAATAACTTAATTATGTCTTAGAAGTCTAGCAGTCTTAGATTTATCTATACAGGGCTGTAAAAGAAAAGTGTTGAGTATGTGTTTTTAGCAATTGGTACTTGGTGTTTATAGGGTGAAATTGATGTCAATAGGGGAGACACTAGTTCCTGTAGTTGCTGACAGAGGTGTTAATGTTAAGGTTTCTTTTTTTTCCTTCTTTTGGTTTTGTGAGACACAGTCTCATATGTAGTTCAGGCTGGCCTTGAACTTACTAGATAGCCAGGCTAACCTTGAACTCACAGTGATCCTTGTACCTCAGCCTCCTGAGTGCTGGGGTTACAAGCCGGGAGGTTAAGGTTTTTGTTCTAATTGGTGTTTTTAGCACTCCTGTTATGGAGACATTATATTTTTTGCACTTACAGTGTTTTGTCTGTAGAAGAATATGTTGATATCTGGTCAACAATGTGAAATTCACATTTCATGAGTTCAATGGCTTTTAAATGCTTATGTATATCCTGTATTGACTTATATGTATTTAAATGTCAGATTAGATAATTGTGTGTTGCAGAACAAAAATTACAATTAAAATGCCCATATGTGGCCAGCAGATGGTTTTAATGGACAACACATTCTCTTTGTGTTCAATTATAGTAAGTTTTGGGATGGGATGTTGGGAGGCAGTAGGGTAATAGTGATATAGGACAAATATAGCTTCCAGCTTACTGGATGTCAGATGTGCCGAGTTCATGTCCCCTGAAATTGAACAGTACATTCCAAGGGATAAAGAAGGTTAAGAGTAGGAGAGGTTAATTGGGGAATAGGAATAGCCCCTGAGAGACAGGAGGGGTCCTGGAAGTGAGTTACCACTGAGGCCCTTTGTCAGGAGTAATTTATATAGCAAAGTCACAGATGTGGGTACAAGGTGGGTCAAAGTATGATTAGCCAATAACATTGCTTAGCTAACATTGACCCAGTAATTAAGTGGGGCGTGTAGGAAGGGCATATGGATGACATGATTAATCTAGGTTTACGTATGATTTCTAAAACTGGAGAGTTTTGGGGATGGGATGGGCCCAGGTGTATTGGTCACCCACTCAGGTGTTTGATGTATATCTGGATTTAGTGGACAGAGTGCTACCAAGTATAACTCAAATTTCCATACATCCCTTAGAGAAGTGTGCAAGTCTGTACATTGTGACTTTAGTCTCAAGGTCTTGCCTTCTTGAAATGTGCTTCCAGCCACAATTCTGATGTCTCCATCTTTCACTGATTTCCTTGAGAGCCCAATTCCTCTCTGTATATTAATTTTTATGTCACTTAGCTGCCTATAATAATAGAATTCACGAGAAGAGGAAGCAAATAAATGTATTAAAGAACTTCTCCAGAATCACTTGCTGACCATAGTCACCAAAATGACTTTAAATTCCATATTTTTAACCTTGCGTTTTGTTGCATTTTTATAATTGCCTTCTCATTAGTGACTGATTAGTTTTCATCTATGAAAACAGGTTTATGTAAAGCAGTCTCTCAGGTTAATATTGTTACTTAGTTATCTTGGACTGATCAGGTCCCCATTCTCCCAAACCAGTGGATATCAAGGCTAAATAAGAGATAAATGGAATGATTTCAGGGCTCTAGGAGGATCAAAATCCTTTCACAGCTGGGTGTGGTGGCACGTGCCTGTAATCCCATCCACTCAGGAGGCTGAGGCAGGAGGATT
>NW_004955402.1:62258112-62263896 GCF_000276665.1 Chinchilla lanigera
AAAAAAAAAAAAAAACCCACACAAAACCAAAACAAAAAAACACCAAAACCTTACAGAATTTGAGATTCTTTGGGGGCTAAAACAAAGATCTTCTCTGGGAGATCTGTATTTTTTTGGTTATCAAAACAAAGGAGAGGAATACTGAAGAGAGTCAGGAATCTCTCAAGGACTTCTCCAAGTAATACATTATGTTAATTTAGGAGAACTATGTCATCTCCAGGAAGGTCTCCACCTAGGAGTGAGAAGTCTGCAGCTACAATCTTTATCTGGTTAATTGAGGTTGGAGCCAGGTGTCTTTAACTATGGCCTTGTCTTGTCCTTTGCTTCACAGGCCGCTATAGGCCTCAGTTAGTAGGGACCATTGACTCAGAGGTTCACTTACTATGAGTCTGCTGCCCATCTTCAGACAAGGGGCGTAGGCCTTAGACAAACTCACAAATAAACATGAAAAACCAATTTGTTAATGTAAATCCTGCTCAGAGCCACTCCATAGTGGTCTCCATCGGCAGTCTACAGATGTGTTCATCAAACTATTGTTTATACGGACCATATTGATGCGAGGCTTGAGATCTATGTTCTGCTTTTAGCTCTACCATTAATTGTTTTGGCTTAGAAAAGTCACTTAGGCCTCTGGCTTCCAGCTTTCTTACACTGTAAAATGTGGGAATTTGGCATCTGTCTGTCAAGTACAGCTGCAGGTAAGATGAAGCCAGGCTGAAGTTTTGTAAAGAATCCACCCATAACCTATGTTACATATGCAGAATATTCATAACACTAGGGGCACTTGTAAATGGATAAAAGATTGACAGTTTAGAGCTAAGACCTGGGGAGAGAGTGCCCCTGAGCACTCAGCCCTGAGGGTGGATACTGAGAGGAGTGTTCTGAGCAGTTAGAGTCTATTTAGAGATAGTAAGATCAGGTGAGCAGGAGACTTAGGATTCTTGTGAGGGGATCAGGACCACACAGTAAAAGCAACAATAACAGGAGAAAGAATCATTTGAAGTTCTTGTGTTTTACTTGAAGGCTTGTTTTTTGTTTCATTCAAACATAAACAAGAGCAAATATCAACCTTCTATTGAAATGTTCAATACATCTCCTTTTCTTCCCCCACCAAAAACGGATGAAGAAGGAAATACCTATTTTGAAAATCTTAAATCACCTTAGTAATACCCTGACTGTAACTGTTGGGATCTTGGAAAGTCTCAGTTTGGAGATGTTTGGATGTGTTGTTTAAGAAATAATGAGGGATAATGCTAAACAATTTCTGTCCTTAGCACTTTTGTCTGTTGTCCTAGAAGTGAGGGGTAATTTTTAGGGTAGAGGTGACATGCTTGGCTATTCTGGGTTAGCAACAGCCCTGTGAAAGGAAAGTTTCTCAAGCCAGCAGTGCAGCCAACTTTTGTAGAAATGTTGTGTGCCCACACTGTGAGAAATAGGCTCCTAAAGAGCCACCCTCTGTCTTTCTAAACATCTTTTTTGAGCAAGACTGAAAGTCAGGGTGGGCTATTCAATAAAGTTGGTGCCGTTATCAGTTCACACACACACTTGTACAACACACACACAATTCATCATGGAATGCTGCATGGGACATTTATAAAGTAAATGTGTGTGTTTCAACTGTTTTTTAAAAGTGATTTCTAAACATGATGTCTGTGTAATCAGAGTGAAGGGATAACACAGTGATTCTGAGATATGTTACAGTATGTCAACCTTGTATAATCATTCCTTCTATACTTTGATTTTCCTAGAAAATTTCTTACTAGCTTTTCTTTTGTCTTTTTTTTTTTTTTTTTTTTGTCTTTTTGAGACAAGGTCTCTCTATGCAGATCAGGCTGGCCTTGAGCTCACTGGTCTCGAACTTGTAATGGTCCTCCTGCTTCAGCCTCCCCAGTGCTTGGATTACAGGCGTGTGCCACCATGCCCGGCATAGCTTTTAAACTTACTTTGTCACAAAAGTGACATTAAGAATTTTTGACTTATCAAAGTTGCTTGGGATGCTAACCTTGAATACCTTCAGAATGTTAGATCCCTTTATAAACCATTCTGAATCTTTATGTTTTGGAAATTTGAATTAATCAAAATATTTAGCCCAGACATCTTTAGGAAGCCCAATGAGTCTGGGCTTTGCTTCCCTGACCAGCATGCAAAGCAGGCGAAACCTCAGGCAACCTCTGGGGCCTCAGTGGCTACCTGCCACACCCATAGTGTGTCAGCCAAGGCTGGGCTGAACCCTGGACATTTTTGGGAAGCCCAGTGAGTCTGGGCTCTGCCTGCCTGACAAGTGTGCAAGGCAGACGAAACCTCGGGCACCCTCTGGGACCTTGGTGGCTACCTGCCACACCCATAGTGTGTCTTTCGGGCCTGGGCCGAACGTCAGACACCTTTAGGAACTCAGTGAGCCACTCTGGTGCCTCCCCACTAGGGTGTGAGGCACATGGATCCCTGGACAACTTCTAGGCCTTGGTGGTCACTGCCAGAAAAACTCACATGCCCCTGGTAGCTCAGCTGAAACCTGAACATAGTCAGCAGCCTCAGGGAGCTCACCTTCACCCCTCCCCTTCCAGTGTGGGAAGCAGGCTCTGTCCTGGGCAATATTGAAGCCTCGGTAAACTTGACCTTCATCCCCTCCTGCTCTTGTGGAAGCTGGGCAGAACCCCAGACAGTCTCAGGAATGCTGACAAACCTCCCCCACCCTTCCCACACACTCCTGGGAGCCAACTGAATGCAAGAAAGATCGGGAGCATCTGGGACCCCACCTTGCCACCACTCACCAGCACAGGAGCTGCACTAAGCACTGAGGATCTTCCGACTCTTGCCGTGTCACTCACACACAATCAGGACAGTGAGACTGCACTATAGGGAGTCTCTGGTTCTTCAAAAATGACAAAACAAAGGAGCAAAATGCAATCCCAGACCTCCACACCACCCAAAACAAGTCCAGGAGGCATCAACACAGAAGATCCTGGAAGTCATGCACCTGAAATTTCTGAAATGATAGCAGCTAAAGTAAAGAAACACTCTATCAGGCCATAGAGGACATCAGAGCAGAAATAATGTCTCAGGTGAGAAAAGAAATGACAACAATAATGAAAGAAATGTTCAGCATATCCAAAGATGACATAGACAAGAAATAGAAGAGCATAGACAACTCAATGAAACATTCAGAGAACAAGTTAGAAAAGAAGTTATGAAACAGATGCAAACAGATATCCAGGAACTTAAGAATTCCATTGGAAGCTTGCAAAACGGCCTGAACGAAGCAGAAGATACTTTCAGATCTTGAAGACAGCATTGCCACTAATGAACATGAAAGGAGGGATCTCTTAAAAGCAATAAGGAACCAGGAAATAATAGTTCAACAACTGCAAGACAAAGCAAAGAGAAACAATGTCAGATTAATAGATATTAATGAAACAGCAGGTGTCAACACAAATGACATAAAAAGACTATTTGCAGAAGTAGCAGAAAATTTCCTAGGCATGGTGAAAGAATTGGACATCCAGATAGGTGAAGCATATAGAACTCCAGTTAATCATAACCAAAATAAATCTACCCTCAGACGTATGATGATCAAGATCCCAGAAACTCAACAAAAGCTCAGAATATTAAAATCTGTCAGAGAAGAGAAACAGATCACCTGTAAAGGAAAGCCTATCAGAATCATGGCTGACTTCTCAACACAAACCATCAATCCAAGAAGAGCTTGGAGTGAAGTATTTCAGATACTGAAAGAAAACAACTTCCAACCCAGATTTCTGTACCCTGCAAAGCTATCTTTCAAATTTAATGGAGAAATAAAATATCTTCATGATAAAGAACAACTGAAGAAATTCATGAGTGCCAAACCAATCCTACAAAGAGTACTAATAGATATACTATAAAGAGATAAAACAGACCACAACTTCAAGAACAACAGAAAGGAACCAACAAGCAGAGCAAGCAGTTAAACAGGGAAAAAGAAGGATCCAACAGCAGGAAAATAGCATGACAAAGATAACCCAGTATATATCCATTATAATGATCAATGTAAACGGTCTCAATGCACCAACCAAAAGAAGGAGACTTCTAGAGTGGACTAGGAAGCAAAACCCTATATGCTGTGTACAAGAAACACATTTAACTCAATAGGAAATTCAAAGACTGAAAATTAAAGGATGGAAAACAACTCCATGGGACAGGAATCCAAAGAAAAGCAGGCGTAGCTATTCTGTTTGCAGACAATGTGAACTTCAAACCAAGAACAGTCAAAAGAGATAAAGAAGGTCACTACATACTTGTGAGGGAGAAGCTTCAAGAGGAAGAGATAACAGTTGTAAACATCTGTGCACCAAATATAGGAGTACCCACCTATGTAAGACAAATTATAACAGACATGAAAAGTGAAATAAATAGCAACACAATCATAACAGGGGACTTTAACGCACCATTGTCAAGAAGAGATAGATCAAGTAGGCAAAAAATTAGGAAAGAAATAACAGAACTTCACCAAACGTGTGAACATATGGACTTAGTAGACCTTTACAGAGTGTTCCACCCAACAGTATCACAATATACCTTCTTCTCAGCTGCACATGGGACGTTCTCCAAAATAGACTGTATACTAGTACATAGAACATGATTAAGTAAATGCAAAGGAATTGAAATTATCCCATGTATACTGTCAGACCATAGTGCAATGAAATTGGAAATTAATGACAAAAGAAAACACAAAAACTCCATAACAGTTGGAAATTAAATAATGTCCTCCTGAACAATCAGTGGGTCACAGATGAAATCAAAGTAGAGATTAAACATTGTTTACAGTCCAACGAAAATGGAGATACAACCTACAGGAACCTGTGGGATACAGTGAAAGCAGTCCTCAGAGGGAAATTTATAGCAGTGAACTCCCACCTTAGGAAAACAGAACAAACACAAATAAACAATCTTATGTGGCACCTCAAGTTCTAGAAAAAGAAGAACAAGTGAAACCCAGAGCCCAAAGAAGGCAGCAAATTTTAAAGCTCAGAGCAGAAATTAATGCAATGGAGACTAAAAAACAATACAAAGAATCAAAAAATCAAAGAGCTGGTTTGGGTTCTGGGGATTTAGCTCAGCGGCACAGCGCCTGCCTGGCAAGCATGACATAAGTTTGATTCCTGCTACCAGAAAAAAAAAAAACCAAACAAAAACAAAAAAACCCCCAAAGAGTTGGTTCTTTGAAAGAATAAATAAAATAGATAAACCCCTAGCCAGCCTTATGAAAAAAGTAAAGAAAAAACTGAAATAAATGCAATAAGGAATGAACGGGTGAAGGATCCTGAAGAAATTCAGAAGATCATCAATACCTACTTTGAAAATCTTTACCCTCATAGGATGGAAAACACAGGAAATGAACAGATTTCTAGATACATATGAATTACCAAAGGTGAATGAAGAAGATATAAAAATCCTGAATAACTCAGTATCAGCCAGTGAAATTGAGAATGTAACTAAAAATTTGCCAATGAAGAAAAGCCTGGGTCCTGATGCATTCACAGCTGAATTCTACAAGCAATTTAGGGACAATTTCACAGCAATTCTTCTCAAACTGTTTAATGAAATTGAAAGGGAAGGAATTCTCCCCAACTCATTCCTGGAGGCAAGTATTATTCTGATACCAAAACTAGAGAAAGACCCAACCAAGAAAGAGAACTATAGACCAATCTCCCTAATGAATATAGATGCAAAAATTCTCAATAAAGTACTAGCAAACAGAATACAACAAGTCATCAAGAAGATTATACACCATGCCCAAGTGGGATT
>NW_004955402.1:62263996-62269124 GCF_000276665.1 Chinchilla lanigera
AGAAAATAGGAATAGATGGCCTTTACTTCTAGCTGATCAAAGCCATCTATGATAAACCAACAGCTAACATCATACTCAATGGTCAAAATGAAAGCTTTCACTTTAAAATCAGGAACAAGACAAGGATGTCCACTGTCACCACTCCTATTCAATATAGTTCTGGAAATATTTTCTAGAGCAATTAGACAAGAGAGAGAAATAAAAAGAATAAGGATAAGAAAGGAAGAAGTGAAATTGTCATTATTCGCAGATGACATGATACTCTACATAGAAGACCCCAAAAACTCCACCAAAAGGCTCATGGATTTAATAATCAAATTCAGTAGCATAGCTGGATACAAAGTTAACACTCATAAATCAGTGGCATTCCTGTACACAAGTACCAAACAGACTGAGAGAGAAATTAGGGAAACCACACCTTTCACAATAGCATCTAAAAAGATCAAATACTTGGGAAGCAATCTCACAGAAGAAGTAAAAGATCTATACAGTGAAGATTATAGTACTCTGAATAAAAGAGATCAAAGAGGATATCAGTAAATATCCTTGCTCGTGGATAGGAAGACCCAACATTGTGAAAACGGCCATACTCCCAAAATTGTTGTACAGATTCAGTGCAATCCCAATTAAAATACCATTAGTATACCTCACAGATCTAGAGAAAACACTCCTAAAGTTCATCTGGAACCAGAAGAGGCCTAGAATAGTGAAAGCAACCTTGGGAAACAAAGGAAAGGCAGGAGGCATCACCATTCCTGACTTAAAATTATATTACAAAGCTACTGTGACAAAATCAGCATGGTACTGGCACAACAACAGACCTGAAGGTCAGTGGAACAGATTAGAAGACACAGATACATCTACAAACACACCCAGTCACCTTATCTTTGACAAAGGGGCCAAACATGTTCAATGGAAGGAAGATAGCCTCTTTAATAAATGGTGCTGGAAAAACTGGCTCTCCACAGGCCAAAGACTAAAATTAGACCCATGTCTTTCACCGTGCACTAGATTAAAGTAAAAATGGATCAAAGATCTAAATATTAAAACAGAAACACTAAATTTATTGGAAGAGAAAGTAGGTAAAAATCTTGACTACATTGGGGTAAGCAGAGAGTTCATGAACAAAAACCAAACTACCTGGGAAATATTTCAAAGAATCAACAACTGGAATCTCATCCTATTGAAAAGTTTATCTACATCTAAAGAAATCACCAATGAAGTAAATAGAAAACCCATGAATTGAGAAAAAATTTTAGCCAACTGCCCCTCAGACAAAGGACTTCTATCTAGGTCATATAAAGAATTTAAAAAAATCAGGCCTCCCAAATTCAAAGACCCAATCCAAAAGTGGGCATCTGAGATGAATACACACTTCTCTAATGAGGAGATACTAATGGTGAATAAATACATGAAAAAATGTTCAGCATCCTTAGTCATGTGAGTAATGCAAATTAAAATAATACTGAGATTCCATCTCACCCCAGAAAGAATGGCTATCATCAAGAAAGCAACCAATAACAAATGCTGGAGAGGCTGTCGGGAGAAAGGAACCCTACTCCACTGCTGGTGGAAGTGTAGATTGGTGAAACTGCTGTGGAAGTCAATTTGGAGATTCCTCACAAAACTAGGATTGTAAATCCCATTTAACCCAGCTATTCCCTTTCTGAGTATTTTCCCCAAAGAATTAAAGACATCATACCACAGTGACATATGTGCACCCATGTTTATAGCAGCATAATTTGGTACAGCTAAATCTTGGAAACAACCCAGATGCCCATCCACTGAGGAATGGATAAAAAAATTGTGGTATTTTCATACAATGGAGTACTACTGAGGTATTAAAAAAAGTATACTCGAGACTTTTGTAGGTAAATAGATGCAACTAGAGACCATACTCATAAGTGAAATAAATTGGACCCACATGTGTAAACATCGTATTGTCTCCTTGGTGTAGGAACCTGAAAGACTAGGTAAAACTCAAAACGTTCAATAGATGATCAAAAGGGGAAAGAAATTGCTGAAGGAAAGGAACAACTGGGATGAGGGAAAGAAGAAAAAAGAAGGAAGGCAAAGCATAAATATATATATGAATAGCTACTATGACTGTATTGCTGTTTTCTGATGGTATATTGAAATGAACAGTTCATGCTCACAATTTTTTATGTTCTGGTCGACTTTGCATGCTTGTGTCTGGTGATCTGAGCAACGGATTTAAAGGTAACAATATGCAACAAAATTATAATGGTGAACTCCTACCATCTTGTCTAGTGAAACTCTGTATTATCTCTAATGTTCTATTGAAGAATTATTTTCTTATTCTCTTTAATGGTTTGAGCAATCTTTCATTCTTACATCTGATAATCTGAGCAATGTACTTGAGGACAGCAGTATGTAATGTAACAACCACTGTGGATTTGTATTATTTTGTCTTTAGACCCAGTATCACTTTGAATGTTCTTGCTTTGATTTGTTTATGTTCATGATACTGGTATGCTACTGTTCTATTTTTTTGTTTGTTTGTTTCTCATGTACTACTCTCTTTAAAAAAAAATTTTAATATTGAAGTTTAGATTCATGATTAATTTGATAGATTCATGATTAATTTAATTAGAGTCATGATTAATAGAGATGAATTTCATACCTGTTCATCATTTTCTGAGGTATGTAGTTCAGACTGACCTTAAACTCACTGTGTAGTCCAGGTTGGGCTCAAAGTTGTGGCAGTTGTCCCACATCAGCCTCCCAAGTGCTGGGACTACAGGTGTGCATCATCATGCTGTGGAAAAGTCACTTTTTAAAAGTAGTAAAAGATGACTGACTACCTCAGAGAAACAAGCCACATCCTGGATTAACTAAAATATACAGACATTTATTATCCAATCATTAAGTTAAGGTATATTGAGAATTACCAGTAATCCATAGTTGTACCTTTTCTTGATATAGGCAGTGGTGGCAAACTTATGGCACATGCGCCAGTGGGTTGTTTGTATCACTGAAATCTCTGAAGGTTTTGCTGTCACTGGTAAAGGGCATCAACTGCTGCAGAATGGTTTTATTTTGCCAATGAAGTGTCTCAACAAAGCTGATAATTCCCATGGGGTTTTAGAAGCCATTGCACTTTTATACAATACTTTTGTAATTGTTGATACATTGTGTCAACTTGAGAAGTTTAGAAGTTTAAGTGACTCAGTAGGGAGCCAGGGCCCTTACTTTATAAACTTCCTCATCCTGTGGAAGACGAGGGTATGGGGATGGCATGGGGATGGTGTGAGTGCTATTTCTGCCCTGGGGGCAGGATAGCCTGCTTATAATATAAGGGAAGAAAAGAGGCTTTCTTCCCCACCTTTTGCTCTTAGTGCTTTTGCTGTCTTCTGCTGCCTTGAACTGTTGCCTTTGTGCAATGCCACCTTGCCTGGGAGCCAGCCGAGTATGGACTGAAACCTCCACAAACTTAGCTAAATAAACCTTTCATTCCTTAGTTTTGGGTGTGGAGTATTTTGTTTCAGCAATGAGAGAAAAGTAACCAAGACATCATTATTTTATTGTCACATTTAAATTTGTATAACTGACCAATTTGAGGAAAAATCTCCCAGATTATTATTAGATATGTCATTAGTGATGATAAATATGTATAGCTAAACAGTCAGCATTGGCTCTAAATATGTAGAATCACACTTAAAAAAATATGCAACATCTGTTTTTTGTTTCATGCAGTTGCTGTGACTGGTTGCTAAATATTTGTCAAAGAAAGAAAGAACTGAAAGCACGCACAGTGTGGCTTGGATGTCCTGAGAAGTGTGAAGAGAAACATCCCAGGAATTCAATAAAAAATCAGAAATACAACATATTTACTTTTATACCTGGGGTAAGACTGTTCATTCTTGAAAGCCAGTTTTGTGTTAGAGCTTCTTCATCTTTTGAAGGTGCCTAAGGAGACTCTGGCTTGAGTATTTCACTGTGTAGGATCTAAGTCAGCATCCTCCTGCTTTTGTGTTTTTCATCTTTCAAATGATTGCTAAATAATTCATTTGCATTTTTAATGGCTACATTAACTCCAGAAAATTTACACTTTGATTATTGCCTTTAGTTGTCAATAAACATATTTATATTGTAGAAATATAATAGCATAGACATAATGAAGAAAAGCTAAATGATCAGGAAATAAGTCATAAATTTTGATGGGCTGAGAATATGCGTGGAGGGAAAAGTGGAATGCAGTGTTGAAAATCTAGCAATGATTCTGCTTTCACAAAGAAAGTAAAACAAGCTTTTTACACAAAATTGACACAGTAAAAATATTTGTCAGTATATTATAGATGTCTTTGTTATTTCACATTATAAATCTCATGCCTTGTAATAGCATTAAATCATGAGTAACCTTTAATGAGGTATTGTGCTAAATTTAATTGCTGAAGTATTTTATTTTGTTGTTAGAGGTATTTTTGTATTATATTATAAAATGAGTTTATATGCATTTAGTGGAATAATTTTTGCTTTTCATATATCATTTCCTATTGTAATAGATTTTGTGTCTTTTTGAACACAGAGGAAGCTGGTACTGATATTACTGATAGCACTGATATATTTCTCATTTGTATATATTACTGATATATTTCCTTCTTTTTTTAATGTGTAGAATTGTTTTCCTAATCCTTGATTCTTATAAGTTAGATGAACATGATTCACCTGTTGAGGAAAAAAATTCAGTCATCACATATCACATATCTGAGTATCAAAGTTTCTGTTATGTTCTAGGTGTTATTTTGTTCTGTCTGAAAAGCTCTTGATTATGTGGAATGAAAGTAGCTTCATTAATTTGTTTTGTGTGCTGGCGATTTATCCAAGGGCCTCACTTATGCTATGCAAGGGTTCTATTACTGAACTACATCCCTAGCTCTATTTTATGTATTTGTATTTAAATAATCATATATTGGACGTTGATTATTCCTCCCTCCCCAATTCTCTTCCATTCACTGGTTGACAGTTGTTTCATAGCTGATGTACTTGTTTATTGAAACATACAAAACTAATGGTAGGGGCTGGGGATTTAGCTCAGCGGCAAAAGCGCCTGACTGGCAAGCGCAAGGTCGTGAGTTCGGTTCCCGGTACCGGAGAAAAACCAAAA
>NW_004955402.1:62269224-62298022 GCF_000276665.1 Chinchilla lanigera
GTCGTGAGTTCGGTTCCCGGTACCGGAGAAAAACCAAAAAAAAAAAAAAAAAAAAACAAACAAAACTAATGGTAGACCGTAAAGTATTGGTTACAGTGGTTTAAAAATAGTACAGTTTAACTTTGATCAGTGTAAATTCATACAGCCTTTCTAGATTGGCTGTATCCTAAGAATACCTGTTGATGGGTCTGTATAGTGGTTACTGTGTGCATGAGTTTTTAGATTGTCTGTGAAATTAAGTCTTTTCATCTAAAGTGTAGTATTTTAGAAACCTTCCATAATTGCACAGTAGGAATTCTATGCCATTTTTAGCACAAATGGCAATTTCTGAATTGCTAATAGATATAATTTATACTTAGATTTTAAAGAAACTGCTGAGGAAAAGAGAGCTTTCTTTCCTGCTGTGATTAATTTATGAAATAACTCAAAATAGTTTTAGACAGTAATTGAACATGATTATAAATATAAAGGTATTACCAGTGTAACTGATTTTTTTAGTCACACACACAACTGTATGGTGATGTAGGTAACTTTATTATATACCAACAAGTACTTCTAGGCTCTTTAAGCCCACAATATGTAGTTAACCCATTGCTTTACTCTTTTTGGAATTGTTGTACCTTTCACCTTGAATAAGAAATGGCATTCAGGAAGATTCGTTTTGCAAGTGGCAGATTTGCAAGTGGCTTGTAATGCTATTTGAATTATTCTCATCTACAAACATAAAGTTTGTTGTAATTTTTAATTTAAATCTAATAATTTGAGGCATTTGTAAATAGAAGTCTATTAATATGCCAGAGTTTGAGTTTTCATACTTAATGATAATTCCATTTAAATTTAAAAATACAAAAACATTCAGTATTTTCATTCCTAAAACTTTGTTGTGGTGGAATTTATTTTATATGTGAAAGTAATGTTAAATATCAACTATGAAAAGGCCACAAAGAATGATATATAGGTTCTGTCTTCTTGAAAATTGGTCTGTTATTTACATATTTTTATATATTACCCATTTTTCATGTTTTGAGGGAAACAAATATAAAATGTTATATAGTTACACCTGTTCATGTTTGGCTTGTTCATTCAATCTTTGTAAAGCCAGGATGCTCATGGTAAAATGCATGGCTGTCTTTTTAAATTTTTACCACTTTATAAATGTAAGATTAATAAGACTTTTCCATTGTAAGAGTTTCTTGGCATCAAAATACACACTTGTATATTCATACACTTGCTAACACTGGGAATGTTATACTATTATTTGCTTAATGTACATGTTAAGATTTATAGGTTGTGTAAAACTAAAAATTTTATACAAGGAAGCAGATCTTCTTAGGGATGGATACTTTTATTATAGTAGAAAGGCTTTACTGTCTTTTTAATTTTTTTTAGTTTATCTTAAAAATAATTTGTTACCATGAATCAGCCTTTTGACTGTTTGAAGGAGATGTCATTATATATTTTGCTGAATATAATTATTTAATTGAACGTTAAAATATTTACTTGAAAGAATTGTGTTAATTTTCTCTTTTCTTTTTTAGGTTTTATATGAACAATTCAAGTTTTTCCTGAATCTCTATTTTCTGGTAGTATCCTGCTCACAGTTTGTACCTGCATTGAAAATAGGCTACCTCTACACCTACTGGGCTCCTCTGGTAAAAGAAAGGACTTTTAAAATTAAGCTTATTTATTCAATTTAAAATATAATTTTAAGAGTTGAGTTGACTGATAGATCAGTAAATTGACCACATTTTTGAACATGATGTTGTTGGTGTGTATCATGGAACTTTTGTTAAAAGATTTCACCAAATTTTATGACTTAATCCTTTTGAGCCCTGTAGCCAGTGTAAGGCACCGTACTGCCCGAAAGCTGCTGGCATCTATGGGTCCCCTCAGCTGGAGAAGTTATAAAGTGTCCTATTTGGGGCATTCAGCTTGTCTTAAGAGTTGCAGGTCTGTCTGCCTGCCTGTCTCCCTCCCTTCTGTGTTAAGGAACAATTGGGAATGATGCTAGGAATTGTGGTTTCTGTTTACTCTCTTGAATCTCCATCAGTGGTGAAAGTTGTAAAGTATTTGATTGCAATACAGAACATTTATGGTTAATAATTCAGTGTGTAACTTTTGAAAGGTTAGTGATGTTTATCATTTTCATTTTAAGCATATTCTTAGTTTTATGCTTAGTTGATAGTTTTCCTTAATTTTTTAGCCTGCATATACAGTAGAAAAATGTTATTTCCTTTTTTAGTTTTTTTGGGGGTGTAGATGACCAGAGGAGTCTGGGCAGGATATAAAGTGGGTGAAATGTACCACGGCCCTGCCCCCTGTCACTCCCTTGTGTGGGCTTCAGAACTGGATGGTCTGCTTTTGAGCTGATTTTTGCTGGCTTGTGTAAGCCCCTCCCCAACCAGAAACTCTTTACCATTAAAGCAGGCTAGCTTGGAGAGCACAGATCTTGATACAAGACAGGTCCTGTGCTTCTCATTAGTAAAGCTGTGCTGAGGGTAGCTTTGTAACTTCTGGTTCACATAGATTTCATAGTGGGATAATTTGAGTAATGAAAGTAACTTTATGTGGAATATAAATACAAAATTACTGGACAATTAAATATAATAAGTTAGTGAGATTGAAATAAATATTACTGAACATGGGTAAAAACGTAACGCTATAGCACCCATCAGCTATCAAGATAAGTATGTCAGTATTGCTCTTTTGAAAGGTAGTTAGTATATATTAAAGACTTTGAAAATAGATCCAGCATTTTTATTTAAGGAATTTATTCTATAGAAATAATAATTGATCACTAAGACTGTCCATTATTATTTTGATAAAATTATTTAAAAACTCAAACGTATAACTGGATTATTTTAAATTGTGCTTATCCTATACACATATTGGAGTACCGTGTAACCTTAAGCATGATGTTTAGGAAAAATAACCCAGAAATTCTATAAAGAAGATCTCTTTGTTAATATAGGAAAACATAAAGGAATGTTTAAACATGGTCTAGGTCTAAAGATACTTATTTAGCTGGGAGTGGTGTTACATATTTGTAATCCCAGCCTTGGGAGGCTGAAGCAGGAGGATCCCCATAAGTGAGCCCAGAGGCCAGCCTGGTTTACATAATTTAAGGCTAATCTAAACTACATAGTGTGCTCTTGTCTTTAAAAAGAAAAACAAAACAAACAAAACCCCAAAAAATCCAAAAAAGAACTTTATTGGAAACTGTAAGATTGTAGATTCTAAAATCAACTTAGATGTCTCTTTTTTTAATGAAAGAAAATATTAAGAGGGATTTCTGTATATGCTCTTGGCCTTTTTTTTTTTTGGAGCTCTTGGTCTTCTATACCAGTTTATTTTAGCACTGTAGTCCAAGGCATATAGTAACATAATATTTATGTTTATAGCATTTCTTTTCCTTGCTTGTTCTCTAAAGTTCTGTAAGATTGTTCAAGAGAAAGGTCTTAGTTAACATTTCCAGATCTCTCTTAGACAAGAACACAGTCATAGCTGGTGGTTATAAAATTTTATGTCTGTTGTCCACTAATATTATAAAAAAAGTTACTTGAAACTTATCTCCTTTGCTTTCTAACTAAAACTGGTACTTTTTGACAATAACAGCTTAATTAATAAGCTTTCTTTTTCTGTTACTCTTGGCAATATTAACCTACTAGCTTTTTTGTGAACTAATTTATGTTTTCCTATATAAGAGAAGAGTAAACTGAAAATTCATATTGTTCAGCTGTCAGAACAATTCTTTGAGGCAAAGCTGGTATAATCAGTAATAAAGCAGATTGCAATGCTTCTATCAAAATTTATAAGGTAGAATATAAATTTATGAAGATTTTTAGATAAAATTATGACTGTGGATGTTTTCCTTATTTTTCTCTACTTTTCTGTTTCTTTCATTTTTTGAGATGGGGTCTTAGTATGTAGTTGAGAATGACTTGGAGCTTGTTGTATAGCCCAGGCTGGCCATGAACTCAGCATCATCTTCCTGCCATGATCTGAGTGCTGAGATTACAGGCATGTGCCACCATGCCTAACTTGACTCTGTGGATTTTAACATGCTTTCTTCCATATAAAATATGTCCATTGGTTTATTGAAAGGAACAGTTAATGCTTAAATTTTTTTTCTTGACCAGTTTTGCATGCTTATATCTGGTAATCTGAACAACTAATTTGACAACAACAATATGCAATATAACAACTATTGTTGAATTCCTACCATGTTGTTTAGGTGAAGCTCTGTATCATTTCTAATTTTTTAAAATTACTTTTCATTGTCTTTAGTTGTTTGATCAATTTTGCATTCTTACATCTGGTAATCTGAGCAACTTTGTTGAAGAAAACAGTATATAGTGTAACAACCATTGTTAATTCCTATCATCTTGTTTTGAAATTGTGTATCCTTTTTATTGCTTTTGTGTTGTTTTGCTTTTGTCTTCGTTGTTGTTACTGTTTCTTTTTTTCCTTTAAAATAAAAAAATACCTTTGTGCCACTTTGGTAGTAACACATGATCAGAAGTCTGACTTCCCATTTGATTTAAAAATTCTTCTATCCATCCCTTTTTTTGTGTCTGCAAAAAAAAAAAATATGAACTGTTAACATAGAGGCCCACTGATTTTAGATTCTTGGTTAAGAAGAAAAGAATGGCATCAACTTCCTTATCCTCCAGTTTGCTTTATGCTCCTGTTCTGGCCATGGGGTGTATGGTCACATAGATGTACTGGAGGTAGATACGATGGTGCTAGCTCCTCTTGGCAGTTTCTGATTCTGCACATCTATGATTTATTCTGATAAACATTTAATTTGGAAATGTATCATTAAGCAGCTTATAAATTTCAGCAGTCCTTGGCTGTGACTAACCTTCTGTGTCTTCCTAAAAGTGATATTTTCCTCCCCCTCAGTCAAACCCAGGGCCTCAAGCATACTAAGCAGTTGCTTTACCACTGAGCTATACTCTCAGCTCCTGAGTGTTTAGCTTTTATTTTTAGAAGTTGGAGAGTTTTCTTCTTTGTTCTGTCCTCTCTAATATTATTCCATTAGAAGAGGGGTCTTATTTTCAATGACTGCTTGAGTTCTTAGAAGTACTAGGAAGTAGCAGATTTATTTTGTGGTTTATAAATACTGCATTAAGAATTAACATTTGGGGCTGGGAATTTAGCTCAACGGCAAAAGCGCCTGCCTGGCAAGCGCAAGGTCGTGAGTTCGGTTCCCGGTACCGGAGAAAAACCAAAAAAAAAAAAAAAAAAAAAAAAAAAAAGAATTAACATTTGTTGTTTTTAAGTCACTTGTTTAAAGGGACAAAAGTTAGAGTTATTGGGAGGGTGTTACATATATGTTTGGGGCACATTCACTGATGAGTAAAAGGGACAAAGTTTAGATAGGGCTGAATCATATCTGTGGTGCAGAAAATTTCACACTTGTTTTTGATATGCTCTTCTGATTAAAAACTACTCATCTAAAATAATGTCTACAATTTGTAAATAAAATGTGCTTGTTATTTGCTGTTATTTTCCTAACATTCAAAGTAAGTCAGTCACAAATAGAATTGTAAGTAATTACTTCTACATCATAAATATGAGTCTGTAATAATAAATATTTTCTTATATGGGAATGGCTGCATAGAAGTATATTTTCTGGATTCATAGATGAATAATTTTTATGTTGCTGAAATGGAACTGTTACTAACAATGTATGTGTATAGTGTATTGTCTTCTTACCCAAGAATTAGTGAAGTCTTAGAACTAGTGGTATCTTTGAATCAGGTAAATATTCTGTTTCATCATTTGAGTGTACCATGAATTTTTTTATTTGGGTTTAGTTAGTTGTTTTCAGTTTTTCATATTTAAACTTGTATCTTTGAATTTTTTTCTTTTAGGATAATTTTCTGGAAATGAAACTGCTTAAATATGTATAAGTTTTAAGACTTGAGAACTAAATTTCTTAAAGGTTTTTTATTTTCAAAGTCTGAGCTCTTTTAATTTAACAGAAAATAATATTTAATGAAATGATCCAGGCATTTAGTGCACAAATTTAACTTTCTCCCAAACAGCAAGATAATATGGGCTCAGGAATTCTCATATACTATAATGCAACAAAGCAACAGTGCTTTTAGAGAATTATCTTTAGGTAAATAGTAAGTAATATACTATGAATAAACATATCCATGAAAAGCTAACGTTTCAAGTACTATATTGAACATAAGTGGTTATAAATCTTTGGTGGTTGGAAATCTTTGTCTTGTTCCTGGTTTTAGAGGGAAAACTTCAAGTCATTACTCATTTAATGTGATGCTGGCCATTGGTTTTTTCGTAAATGCCTTTTATCAGATTTAGGTAAATTCCTTCTATATTTTCTATACCTTGTATACCTTCTATACCTTTTTATCATGAAGGAGTGGTAGGTTATGTCAAAAGTATTTTCTGCATCTGTTGATATAATAATGAGGTTTTTGTCTTCTGTTTATGTTGTATATTACATTTATTGATTTGCATATGTTTAACTATCCTTGCAAACCTGGGATGAAACTTACTTGGTCATGATGTGTGATCCGTTGATGATATGTTGCATTCTGTTTGCAAAAATCTTACTGAGAATTTTTGCATCTGTGTTCATTGAGGGGATTGGCCTATAGTTTTTTTTTTTAGTTGGGTCTTTGGTTTTGGGAGCAGAGTGATGCAGGCTTCTAGAAATGAGTTTGGAAATGTTTGTGATATAATATCCTTAAAGGTTTTGTAGAATTTAGCAATAAATCCATGAGGTCCTGGGCTTCTTTTAGTTTGTAGGTTTTTTGCTCCTGCATCAATTTCATTGGTTATTGTTGGATTGTTTAAAATTTTTATATCTTCTTGATTTAGTATTGTAAATGGATTTAGTAATTTATATGAATCTAGGAATCTGTCCATTACTTTAAGATTTTTCACTTTGTTAGAATACAGTTCATCATAATAATGTCCGTTGTGATTTTGCCTTTTTCATTTCTAATTGCATTGGTGTAAGTCTTTTCTTTCTTCGGTAAATTTGGCTAATGGTGTACCGTGTTTATTTTTTCAAGGAACCAACTCTTTGATTCGCTGATTCTTTGTAAGTTTTTTTTAGCGAGTTCATTATTTTCCACTCTGATTTTTGTGATTTCCCTGCTTAATTTTGATTTGGGCTTGGATTGCTTTTGTTTTTGAATATCTGGAGGTTCTTTGTTTGAGCTCATTCTGTTTTTCTAATGTAAGCATTGACTGCCATAAGCTTCCCTCTTAGGACAGCTTTCATTTTGTCACATAGGTTCTGGTGTGTCCTTTGCTTCCAGAAATTGTTTGCTTTCTCCTGAGACCCCTTGAGTGTTCCAGGGTGTGTTAGTATGTTTCTAGGTGTTTCTAAATTTTGTGTGGTTGATTTCATTCTACTGTGGTCTGATAGTAAACATGGGGTAATTTTTATTTTTTTATATTTATTTAAGCAAGGTTTGTGAACTAGCATGTGCTTTATTTTAGACAAAGTTCCATGTACTGCTGAGAAGAATGTATACTCTTCTGTAGTGTAGAACATACACTCTGTAGATAACTTTTAAGTACATATGTTCAAGGGTGTGGTTCAATTCTGATGTATCTTTATTGATTTCTTTGTTTAATTGATCTCTTTGTAAAAATGGTATATTAAGGTACCCTATTATGAATAGATTAGTATTTATTTGGTCTTTTTTATTTTTATTTATTTTTATTTTAAAGAGAGTAGTAAATGAGAAACAAACAAATAGAACAGTAGCAGCATACCAGTATCACAAGCATAAACAAATCAAAGCAAGAACAAAGTGGTATAGAGTGGTATAGAGTAACAAAGACAAAATAATATGAATCAACAGTGGTTGTTATATTACATATTGCTATCCTCAACTACATTGCTCCGATTACCTCATTTGGTTTTTTATGGTCTAATCATATTTGTTTTATGAAAATAGCTGCTGCAGTATTTGGTGGATTATTCACTTAACCTTCTTTGTTTCTTCTGATCAGTTTTAGCTTGAAGTTTATTTTGAGAGTAAAATTGTACCCCTGTTTGCGTTTTGGTGTTCTGGTGTATGAAATATTGCTTTGCATTTTTTGATTTTTATTCTGTGACTATCTTTCTGGATTAGATGAGTTTCTTGAATACAATAGACTGTTGGATTGTTTTTTGATCCAGTCCACTCTAAATCATGTCTTTTAATTGGAGAGTTGAGACCATTAACATTGAGAGTTTTTACTGGGAGCTATGAATTCTTGTCATTGTGCTCTTTGTCTGTTGATGATTCCTTTGTTTTTCTTTTCCTTTTTTTTTTTTTTTTTTGGCTTATATATTTGCTTTGCTTGATGTACAGTGATCTCTCACCTATCGCAGGAATTATGTTCCAGACCCCCGCGATAGGTGAAAATCCGTGAAGTAGTGGTGTTATATTTATTTTACTATTTATATATACTTTAAGACTTTATAAATCCTTCTCACACTCCTATAAACCTTTCCCACTCTCTTATTAACCTTTCCGACACACTTATAAACACTTCATATGCTCTTAAACACTTTCTACACTCTTAAACCTACGTAATTTTAACAACATGTAAAATGCTATGTGGGTACTCAACAGTGAAGTATACTACAACTTGAATGAGGAGAGATGCTGAACTTATGGGCACAGTGCAGGAGAGCAGACTGATGCTATAGTCACTGAGCCAATCAACGCCCAGGGTACAGGACACAGTGCTGTGGATGGTCACCTTCCGTTCCATTTGCCAGTAGTGTGCTGTGTACAATCTCATGTTGACAAATTTGTGCAAGTGGTAATGGTGTATTGCATTTCCATTGTGTACAGTACAATATTCATCCCCTGATGAAATATATAACTGTATTCTATTTCATTTTAATATTCTTTTAATATGTTTGAATTAACATTTTAAAATCTTTAGGCAAAATTAATTACAATCATAAATATTATATAAATACCTATATACCTCAAAATCCCGTTATATAGCAACAACTCTGCGACGCAGAATTAGATATATTTTTTTTAAAAACTCATGATACACTGAAGCCGCAATGTGAATCATGATGTAGCAAGGGATGACTGTATTCATTCCTTCTGGTTTCTGGCTTTGGTCTCTAGGACAGTGATGGAACCTTTTAGAGCTTTCTATGATACAATGAGCTGTGGCACATGTGCCATGGGTTCACCATCACAGTGCTTTTTGAAGTGCTGGTTTAGTATTTATAAATCTCTTGAGTTGTTCTTTTTCCTGCGAAGTTCTTACTTTTCTGTCTATTTTGAAAGAAAGTTTTGCTGGCTATGTTAATCTGGGTTGGAAGTTATTTGCTTTTTAGGGCATGAAATAACTTCATTTCAGACTCTTCTGGCCTTTAGGGTTTGTATTGAAATGTCTGCTGTAATTCTAAAGGGTTTTCCTTTATATGTGTGTGGTTTTTTTTTTTTTTTTTTTTTTTTTTTTTTTTTTGCTTTGACAGCCTTTGAAATTCTGCTCTTTTGTTTGGACATCTTGCATTTTAATTATAATGTGTCATGTGGAGCTTCTTTTTTCTTCACAGTTGGTGTCTGTAACCTTCGCTTACTTGCATGTTGAATTCTTTCTTCATACTTGGGAAGTTTTCTATTATGATTTCTATGAGCAAATTCATTATTCCTTGTGTGCTATCTTCTAGTTTCTCTCTACCTCCATTTAGCCTTAGGTTGGTTTTACTAGTGTTGTCTGGTAGCTGATGATTGTTTTTGTTCTCTTACCAAGTTTAAGGCTTCTAGTAATTCATCACAATTTACTGTTTTGTCCTAGATTTCAAAAACCCTGTCTTCACATTGGTCATTTGTGCAATTTTAGAGTTTTATACATTTTTTTTATACCTGTTATTTTTGTCTCTACCTTTTTTGAAGTCTCTATATCTTAGGTGAATTTATCATTCTTGTTTTGAACCATTTTGTTAAGCTTTTCCAAGTTTTTATTTGTTCCTTGCACGTCCACATTAGTCATTTTGTATGATAATTTCATGAGCTTTTGGATTATGTTGTTTTGAACTTGCCAAGTGTATTTCTTCTCTTACCACTTCACAAAGCTCCTCTCCTGGTGATTGCTTTCTTCTCTATCAGTACTCTGTAGTTCTGCCTTGCAAGAGCTGGAAGACCTAGAGGGCCTGTTGTTGCCTTTCTTCTCCATGTTCTTGTGTGTATATATATGATATATGTACATGATATATATTCTTTATATTTTTGTGCTGAGCATTGAGGTCAAGTAGAGTAAGGATAGACTGTAGTTAATATGAAGGTGTTTTTAGTTGGATTCTTCCCGCCATCAGTATATTACAACTTTTCCACAGATACTGTTCACCTCTTGTGCTATATTTTAAAATGGTTTGGACTAAGTATGTTATAAGGTGAGGGTTATTATTGGTTATAACAGTGTGAGCAGATCTGGTTGAACCTCACTTATCTGAGTTAACATGTTCCTGTTGACATGAACCACCAGTGGCCCCATCTGGCAACTTGAACCACTGGTGGTTAGCTATTTAACATCAGACAATGTAATTCAAATTAGGATCACCTGGCAGTGAGACGTGAATTACAGTCTTGTTGTGAACATGTTAAGCTTTGGATTTACAGTTTCTTCTTTTGTCGATATTTGTCAGTAATCTTTCTGGCCTCTGCTGTTTTGTTATTTAGTGGTGAATCTGCCATGTGGAAGGAAAAGGGAGGGGCAAAGTTAAGAAAATGGGTGAAAGAGGACTGTAAGTCAGTAAGATGAACTGCAGATAGTAAAAATAATAATAGGTAACAAAAAGGTAGATTTGGGGTTTCATTCTGTTAGAAGACTTTTTTATAGGTGGGGTAAAGGATTAATGTTGAAGATTCTAAGAATATATTTGTAGAGTCAGGGTGAGGATGTAGGAGGAGGGAAATGTAATTTGCGATTAAGGAATGCTGCAAGCTTGTCAGAATTTGCTGATTTATTTGTGCACATACAAGGTGGAGAAGAGGCAAGTGAGAACAAGGGTCTAGGAAAGATGAAGAGAAGCAAAAGGAATAGAATATAAATATTTCTTGTTAGCTACCTACCTTTTTAATGACTATTGGGACTTACCACCAAGGAACACTATTCAGATTTATGACCATTATTTGGACTTACAACCTGTCTTTTTAATTTTTTGTAGTTTTGTACATCTTGTTTATAGAGCCTCAATGTCCTTCTTTTGTACTGTATATTTTGTTTATATAGTACTATAATTTTTGCTGGTTGTACTGTACAATGTTTATATAGTACTGTAATTTTTTGCTGAATATACTGTACAGTAATTTTATATTCTAATTACTGCATGTAAGAGTTATGTAAATAAAAACAAAGTCATCAAGTTGGAGTTTCCTTTGACCATTTATTTGTTCTGAATATTGTGATATAATACTATATACAATTCTTTATTTAGTGACCTCATTTAGTGAATTTGGTCCTTAAATGAGGACTGTCTGTAAATAGGACAAAAGGTTAATATGAGATAAGATGGGAATATTTGAGGGATAGTGAAAGTCAGGAAAAAAATTGTAAGGAAGCATTTAAAAGTGGAAGAAACAAATAAATAATATTGCTATAGATGCTAGAGTTAAAATGCGTAGGGAGGTGAGAAGAGAGAAAACAGCTGAATCAAAGTGGAAAAAAAAAGGAACAATAACAACTATGTAAAATAAAAAAAAAGAAAAAGAATTCCTCTGGGAACTGGCTCAAGCAATCCAACAAGAGAATATAGTGCAGTTTCTTCATGACCACTATGCCATAGAGTCAAAATACCCACACAATCCCTTGTCTTTGTTGCAGTCTGGTTGCACGTGGCTACATGTGGTCTGCACAGATGGGTCTTTGCTTCAGTGACTTGCATGGTGTACTGGCATGGAGGGTAGGAGCAAAGCTGACTTGGCTTGTAGGCAGGTGCAGGTACCCATTACTTACCAGGTAAGCAGTTCACAGGGCAAGTACCCACGGGCTGGGCAAGCACATCTATGACTTAGTGGGAAAGCAAGCTCTTAGGGCATGTGCCGGCGGATTGGGTGCACTCACCTGTGACTTAGCTGATAAGTGGACTGTCAGGGCTGGTGCTGGGTGATCAGGGCACACTTGCTTGCATCTCAGTGGGCAAGCAGGCTCACAGACTGGATGACTGATGAATTGGGAACACTCCTTTCTAACTCTGTGGGTAGGAAGGCACACAATGCTGGTGTGGAGTTAACTTAGTATGCTTGCCTGTGACTCTGTGGGCAAGTGGGTTTACAGGGTAGCTGCTGACTGACTAGCTACATTTGAGTACAACCCAGCAGGCAAGCAGCCTCACAGGACGGATGCCAAGTGGACTGGGCACATTTGCCTGGGACTCCATAGGCCAGCAGGCTCACAAGGGGGTGGCACAAGGGATTTGCGCACATGCCGGTGACTTGCTGGGCCTGGGTAGGAGTAGGAGCAGAGCTGACTCTGAATGGCATCAGCTAGAGTGTCCTTTTTGTATGTTTATCCCCTTAGTGGCCACAGTCTGGAGGTGGCCTCCCCTACCCTTATAAGTACTGGAGAGGATACTGTACCAATGCAGCTTACCCCAGTGTGTATAGAGTAGGGGTAGTGATGATTTGATGAGTAGTTTGTGTATGCAAAGTCTCCCTGGAGTCTGATATGTGCACAGCACAGGCACATAGGCTATTTGACACATTTTGAAAAATGGCTGCTCCCCATGGAGTTGGGGGTGAGGGGTAGACCAGCCGCAAGAGTGCTGCTTTCCTTTTTCAGCTGTCTCTTTGGTTAGATCTGCGTTTACCATCTTCCTATTAATATTCTACTTCATGGTGAAAGCTCTTGCCCAACTTCACAATACCTTATTTCTTAGTGAATCGTTTCTGAGATTCTCTGTGATGCCTTCTTACATGATCAAGCCTTGTTGGAGCTACCTCTGTCTTTTTCAAATCTCCTATAAAAATATGTTTTTACCTTGTCCTCTGAATTCTTACAGAATAAATCTGAGGAGTTTCTTCTACTGGAAGAATGTCTTTCTGATTTATATGGCTTTTATGTTTTGCTACTACTTCAGTTTTATAGCTGTTATAAAGATCTCTTGAATCTTGAATTCAAGACAAAGAAATCCGAAGACAAAGAAAGAGGGCAGCTATCGTTCTCTTTTACATGTATTTTTGATATTGTAAGTTACCTTACTTTTTTAGCAGATTTTCTACTTCTTATTTTTGGTTAAGAAAAGATGCTGAAGTATTAGTGGAACTGGGTAGCATTCATCTTTTCTATTCCGAGCTACCTGGTTTGAGGATGCCATAGATGAATATCTTTTAGAAGTGTGAGCAGACCTTCAGTGGTTCCTCTTATGTTCTTTATGCCATCTGTGACCAGAAGAGGAATAGGTAGGGTAAGGAAGAAGAAACCTATTCATCATCAGAAGCAACACTTGAAGAGGAAGATGATTTTCTTCTCTTCTTTAGCGTTTTCTTCTAAGAGCTCCATAACATTTCTTGTTTCTAATTTTTTCTCCTTTCTTCCTTTTCAACTTTTTTCCTAACTCTACCAAGATTTCTGCATATATTTATGAAGTTTCTCCAAACCATTCTTTTCATTTTTAAAAATTTCATCCAAAATCAGAGCTTTCTTAGAGTAATTTTCATCGTTTAAAAATGTCTCTTTTTCTTCAAACTACTCTCCTCTTTCTTTTAAGTATCTGGTAGAGGTGTTTTCTCACAGCCCTGGGAGTAGCACAGTTTTCTAATGCAAGTTCAAAATCTTTATTGCTTTGTTTATACTTCCTTTGGTTGCATATAATGCTTGACAAGCTACCAAAGCTTCTACATTTTATTTTTAGGACCCTGTTGTAGTCATTCATAGCATCCAAATGTTGCTTAACCTTAAAATAATCAACTCTAGTGTTCTCACATTTTAACCCAAGATACAGACCATTTTTTCTTATGCAGAAACAAAATCTTCTCCAGAGAAATTTTTGCTTTGTCGGCCTCTCATTAAAGATGGTGGATTACATTAATCTCTTCCTAGTTTTTCTAAGAGAAATGCAACTACTTCTGGATCAACAAATCCCAGGGTACTTGGCATGATATTTTTATAGGACTCTAAGCAATTACTATTTAGTTCAGCAGTTCTTCTGTAATACAAAGGAAGCTGTTCAGAAATAATTATGTCTAGTTTAATACCATATAGGTGTGGTAGAAGAGATGAGCTATACAGAGCTGTTTATCACCATTGGGCATGGTGATACAGTAATTGGAAGAATTAACTCCATTGAGGAATTGGTCTTTTCATGGTATGGTTTAGGAAGTGGCATCATGTGGGACACATACCACTTAGAAATCTCTCTGGAGTCACAGATAGGGACCAGTACCATGAAAAGCTTGCAGTGTCTCTGTATAGCTCATCTCTTCTACTACATTTTATGTTTTAGAGAGTAATATAAGTTGAAGGAAAAAAAGTAAAGATAAATAATTGTCCCATGACTATTTGTTAAAGTTCTGTTTTCTAAAATACTTATTTTATTTTGTTTCATAGGGATTTGTTTTGGCAGTTACTATCACACGTGAAGCGATTGATGAATTTCGGCGTTTTCAGCGAGATAAAGAAGTGAATTCACAACTATATAGCAAGCTTACTGTAAGAGGTTAGCAAGACATTTTAAATACTACCTACCATTTGTATAATGGAATCATCATTGTAGAGTTTTAACATAATAAAAGAAAACAAACCCTAATTTCTGTTCTTGAAAATAGCTTCATAGAAATTCTACGTTATCCAATTTTTTTATAATATATTATGCATGCAATTCCTAGATATTTATTAGATTTTATTAGGTAGCTATTTATTCATTTTCTAGATACTTGGATGTGTGTGTAGGATTTATATGTATATGTTTCTATTTTTATATATACATATAAATGTGTACATAAATACATATGCATATACTAAAATTATATATATACTCTATTACAGTACTTAGACACACGTGAAACCTATCTTATATGTATACATTTTCTGTGATATATATCAGCTTTATCTAGAATCTGTTTTAGTATTATATTTTTTAACATTTATAAATGTCAGACACCTATACCGTGATGTTAATTATACTTCAATAAAAGGGCCTTTGAGGAGCTCAAATAAATTTTATGATTTAATAAGAACAGTTACATCCACGTTGCTCCTTTGTTCAGAAATTTAACGTTTGTCTAGCTTAAATTCTTAAAGACCTTGTTTATCTGATTTTTCAGTCCATTAATAGAAAAAATAAAGCAGTGTATTAGCAGATGGAATGGAATAAGCTATTACACATAGTCACTATGACAATAGAAAAGTAGCCATACATCAGCATTAAAGGAGACACTGAAACACTGAATGGAAATGCAAACCAAACCCAAGATACTACTTCATACCCTTTATGGGAAATCAAGTCTGTTCAGCAATGAATTTCAGAGTGGATTTTGTATCTTATTAACATATGTGGACATGTGTGAGGAATTATTTACCTGAAATCTCTTCAGAATTGTTCATTTTAACAGCCTATTGAGCTGTGTAACGCATATCATAAAATTCATTCACTTAAAATAATCAACTCATTGATATTTGGTACATTCATAAAGTTGTGCAATCATCACCATCATCTGTTTTTAGAATAATAACATTTGAAAAAGAAACCCCAAATACATGAGCAGCCATTCCTAAATCATCTCCTTCTTTTCCCACCCAAGCCCAAGAAACACTGTTTTCTGTATTTATTGTTTAACCTACTGATTTACAACTGGAATCATAAAATATGTGATCATTTGCTGTTGACTTCTTTCATTTGCCATATTTTCAGGGTTCATCCACATTGTAGCAAGGGTCGTACTTTATTTCTTTTTGTTGACAAATTACGTTCTACTGAACGATATAGCCTTATTTTATTTATTTGGATGGAAAGTTGGTTGTTTCTACTTTGTGACTCTTGTGAAACATCAAAATGTGTGTACAAGATTTTGCATGAACATTGTTTTAATTTCCCTTGGATATATTTCTAGGACTGTAATTCTTACTTTAGGAGATAACTATAACATTTTGATGAGGTACTGACCTGTTTTCCTGATGGCTGCCACATTTTGCATTCTCACCACCAGTGCATGATGATTCCAGTTCTACTACATCCTCACAAACACTTCTTACTGTCTGCCTTTTTTAGTGAGCCTATTACTTTTTGATTGTGCAGGGTATGAAGTAGTGTCTTGTGGGTTTAATTTGCATTTCTGTGATGGCTAATGATGTTGAATGTCTTCTCACATGCTGATTAGCCATTCCTGTATTTTGTTTGGATGACTGTCTATTCAAATCTTTCACCTGCTTTTTAAATGGGCTTCTTGTCTGTTAGCTGCTTAGTTGTAAGAGTTCTTTAGATACCCTGGATTAAATGTTATGTCAGATTTATGATTGCAGATAGTTTATCCTATTCTGTGGGCTCTATTTTCACTTTTTTGCTACATGTATTTATATTTGTTATTAATGTTGCTTATACTTTTGGTATTGTATCAAAGAAACAATTGCCATTCTAAGTTTACAATAACTTCTTCTTGTTTTTCTAGGAGTTTTATAGTTTTAGCCCTTACATTTAGGTCTGTGATTCATTTTCCCATAGCACTTTTTATGTGTTTTGAAATATGGGTCTACATGTTTCTCCATGAACATCAAGTTGTCTGGTACCATTTGTTTAAAAGACTGCTTTTTCTCAATTGTATTGAAAAATTATTAAAGAGCTTTGATGCTTTCAAATGTTGGCATGGTAGAGAAAAGATAAGTCTTAGAAAAAAAGATAAGCTTTAGTTTTGGGGAAAATAACTTATAAATGGTTAAATTGGGTGTAACTTTGCACTATCCTGTTAAGTGCATAGTATAAGTCCTAGCTTCTTTGAGAAATTGTTTTATCATAGGTGTTTGAACTGCACAGAGGTCGACTTCTGGTGTGTTAATTGTACAGTTGACAGGTAGAGTGGTGATGTCAGTGTACAAAGCACGATAGGCAGCTCCACATGCCCATCTATTGGGAGAAAAACAACAAAAATAACAACAACAACAACTAAGCAGTCTCTTAGAACTCTGTAGCAGAGACAGGTTTATAGTACCTGTGTGATTGCTAAGTCCAGGGAAAGGCAACTCAGGTACAGCAACAGCAAAACAGAAAGCTGTTCATTATTTTCCTTTTTTCTGTAAGGTGCTCTTGTTTCAGTCTCTCTCCAGCAAATCTTGAAGATAGAAGTCAGTGTCGTTGCAGAGGAGAACTTATTTAAAAGGATGATGTTTTGTTTTTCTAACCACTCCAAAGTACAGATCTTTTGTTTACCTAACTTGGAGCTCAGGGCAGGATAGCAGAAAAAAGCAGCATCAGGCATTTAATTGAATCCCAGGTTATGGAATAGTCACAGTAGCTTGGGACAAAAGCTTAGAGTTGAGTTCTTCACCAGAGTGTCAAACTTCAGACAGAAAATACTGGAGAGAAAATATTTTTGGGAAATTTGGGCATTCATAAGTTCCTATGTATCCTGTGGAGTTTTTGAGAGCCACATGCAGGCTGAGAACTGGAGGAATACTCAGAAAAGACCTGAGTTTTTTCACCTCTGGTGGATCTCTGCATTCAGTACAAATAGGAAATGAAAGCTAAGACAGAGTTGTAAATACCCTCAGCTGTTTGTTAGGTCCTGAAGGAAGGCTAGAATAGCGAGATAATCTAGAACTCCCCCCAGTCGTAAAATCTGTCAAAACACTGGCAGAATGGAATCTAGTGGGGGAAAGGACAGAAAAGTAGAAGGGAGAGAGAGGACAGAAAATTGATAAGAGGCTGCAGAAGAGTTAAAGGGAGGGGGTGTATATAATAGAAGTGTTTGATATGCATGTATGACAGTGCCACAGTGAAACCTCTTAATAAATATACTAGTAAAAAACCATAAGCTAAGGGAAAAGAGTCTTCAGAGACCACATATGGTAAAGAAAATGCACTTTACAAATATTGCTTTGAAAAATCACTAAACAGACCCAGTTACAGCATGTAGAAAACAATAAAACCAACCCAAAAACACAATAAAACCAACCCAGAAGGGGGAAAGAATATCTTAAACATTAGATTTTCAAAATTACTGATTTGACCAGCTTTCCACAACAAACAGTGAACCATGGGAAGAAACATTGTCAGAAGAATTTAATAGAGATCATGTCTGAGGAATCCCAGAATTTGGACTTAATAGAAAAGGAATTTAAGTCAACTGTCTTAAATATATCCAAGGAGCTTCAACTACTTTATGTTGCAGAAACTAAAAGAAGTCATGAAGAAATTGCTACAAGATGTTAGGAGAATGATATATGAACAAGTAGAAAATATCAGTAAAGGTATAGAAATTGTGTAAAGAACAAATGAATTCTGGAACTGAGAAGTACAATAAATGACAAAATCTTGTGGAGATTTTAGTAACTGATTTGAGCAGGCTGAAAAATGAGTGATTTTGAGCCTAGCTTAGTTGAGATATTCAGATTGAGGAGCAGAACAAATGAAAAAAAATGAGTAGCTCTTCATAGACCTGTGGAACAATATAAAATATACCAATGTATACATCATGGGAATCCCATGATGGGCAGAGAATAAGGAATAATGGCTAGACACAAGTGGGTGTGTTTAGGAAGTGCAGTGAGACTGAAGGATAAAGAGATATTTGTACTGAGACACGTAATCAGACTGTTTAACTTGAAGACCAAGAGAACATACTGACAGCAGCAAGAGAGCAGTGATTAATCACATACAAGTGTATTAAGTAAGATCACAGAGACCATAAAGGTCTGAAGAGAACGGGGCTATGTTTTAAAAGTGATCAAAGAAAATAAAAGTCTACCAAGAATCCCGTATATGGTAAAACATTCCCAGATAAACAAAAATGGATGAGCTTTTTGTGCATTTAAGGATATTATCAAGTGAAAATGTGATTTAACAGAATGGGAGGAAACAGTTATAAATCATATATCTGATAAGGGATAAGGGTCCAGTATCCAGCATATGTAAAAACCTCTTAAAGTTCAACAGTAAAAAAAAAAACCTAATTTAAAAGTGGAAAAAGAATCTGAGTAGATATTGCTTCAAAGAAGATAGGGAAATGGCTAACAGGCACGTGAAACCATGCTCAAGTAACATCATTAGTTCATAAGGAAATGTACATCCAAACCACAGTGAGATGTTACCACGTAGCACTAGGTTGCCTGTTGTTAATCAACAAGTATTGGAAGAATCTAGAGAAATTGGAATCCTGGTACTTTGCTTGTGGGAATGTAGCTGTGGAAAATCATTTTGCAGTTTCTCACATAGTTGAACATATTTAAAACAGAGATCCAACCACTTTCGTTCATAGCACTGTTCACGATAGCCAAAAGTTACTAACAGCTTACATGTTCATCTGTGGATGAATGAATAAACAAATTGTTATATCCTTCTGATGGATTCTTAGGCATGAAAGTAATGAAAGTTTGATATGTGCTACAACATGGATGAAGCTCAAAAACATTATACTATGTGAAAGAAGCTAGGCACAAAATGTCACTTATTGTATTTCACTGATGTAAAATAGGCCAAACAGGTAAGTTAATGGAGGTAGCATGCAGGTTGTTGGTTGCCATGGCCCGGGAAAGAAAAGAAAAGGGGGCAGTTGCTTAATGGGTGTGGAGTTTTCTTCTGTGGTGATGAGACTATTTTGGAACTTAATAGCATTGTTGTACAGCATTACAGATGTAGTAAATGTCACTGAATTTTTCACATTAAAGTACAGTAATTTTATTTCAATGTCAATTCCTCTTAAAATGGTATAAAATGTTGAGGAAGATATATTACCTATGCCTTTTATACTACTGAAGTTCTTCAATTCAAAGTACTTTAAAAATACTTCTCAGTAATTTTATTTCAAATAGAAATAGAGATCTACTTTTTCAAAAAATCAGTTACTGCTGGTGATCTAAGAAGTGGAAGTTTTATATGTGGATGAGGCTAATGGTAGTTACATCTTGCCTTTATTGTGTGTCCGATGATGTTCATAGTGTTTAAGAGTCACCATTGTCTAGGGTAGGTTGGTATCGTCTCCCAGTCGCAGAGGAGAAACCTGAGGCTCATGCTAAATAATGTGTATAAATTACAGCACATGATTGGAAGTGCTGGTACTTCAGCATAGGCTGGTCTTTCAATCCAGTGTTCTTCCACCTTTGTACATTGCTTTGTGGGTGATTATTTTTATGTAGATATTTGATAATTAAAATCTAATTTATAAAACTAATGCATGAAAAGATGTATCTGTTTAGGCTTATTGAGTATAGTTTAAAATTTTTTGGGTCAAGAATATTTGCTGTTTTTCTCCTTAGTTTCTCATTTTTTGCAGTAACCTATTTTTTGAATGGCATTGATGGTGATATCCCCTTGTAATTTCCTGTGGTTTGTTGTATCATTTACATCATTTGTGTTTTTTATATTTGGAACTCTCAAACTCATTTTTATAGATATAAACTGTAAAAATGTTTTATTTTTTCTATTATAAAATATCCTGAAGATACTATGTTTGGAAACTATACATATATATCTTTTTTTTTTCCAGTATTGGAGATTGAATCCAGGGCTATGTTCATGCTATGCAAGTATGTTATCACTGATCTATATATTTTACCCCAGAATATTTTGTTTTGTTTTGTTTTGTTTTTCTCGGGTGCTGGGAATCCAACTCAGGACCTTGTGCTTTGCTAGGCAGGCACTTGTGCCACTGAGCTATATCCCCAGCCCCACCCCAGAATATATTTAAATATCTCAGTTACCCTGAAATGATTTTTGGGTTGTCTCATTGTTTTATTTTCTGATAAACTGCTTATCTTGTGTAGGACTTACCATACTATTGCTCTTACTTTCTTTCCTTTCTCCTTGTTTATGACTTTTTTTTATCACCACCTTCTGTGAGGCAGTCCCAGAGGGGAAGGTGAGGCAGGGAAAGGAGTAGATTTTTCTACTTGTCAGCAGCTCTTGCAGAACCTCCTTAGGTCCTTTTGGGTTTGTGGAATCAGTGCTATATATTTTTTTCCCTTTGCTAGGTAGAGGTGTATACATTATATGACTTGCTTCTGATTGTCCAGGGGGCTAGATTATAGACCATTCCCACAAATATATTATTAAACACCTACTATGTGTAAGCCATTGTGATGGTCTCATAAGATTAAAACATGAATTGGTTCTGAACTTTGCTTTTCAAAGATTTCATGCAGTGTTCTGGGCAGATAGGATAAGTTCTGAGCTTTTTTTTTTCTTTTTTTTTTTTTGTTTTAATTAGCCACCAGATCCCAGCAGGACTAAGCATATGTTCCAAACTTAAAACTGCAGCTAGTCTGGTACTTGTATTTAGAAAGGGAATTGAGTTAATTCTGTTTTATAGTTCCTTCCTACAGCTAGTGATGTTTGTTTTCCAATATGTCTTAGCTGTTTCTTGGAGTAGTTCTGGCATTTTATTTAACATATTTTGAAGTATTCAAACATGAATGAGAAAAAGTTTTGTCTTTGGTATGTGCATATTAGAGAGAGGGGAGAGAGGGGAGGCAAGGAGGTAGAGGTAGGGGAGAGAAATGGGAGAGAGGGTATTTATGTTTTACACACAGTACAGGAAAATAGTCTTCTTTATTCTTATGTATTTTGGTATCTTTGGTGTTCATTAACACCTTGTAATTGTTATACTTAACTCTTAGTCTCTTTACATTAAATATTTACAGATGAAATTTTATCATCTTTTAGTGAAACTTATACCATTTTTGAGCAATAATTATCCTTAAAATATGGTCCACAGGTCTTTGAATTCCCCTGTAATGTCCCTTATGTACTATGCATACATAGGGTATACTTTGAAAGAAGTCATAAAATTTAATGGATTTTGTGGATTGTCATATGTTTTACTTGGCAAAAAGGACTTTTCTTTGTGCCAGTCATATCATAATATAGTTTTTTTTTTTTCCCGTCATATACTCAAGATTTGTTCAGTTGTCCCATTAGATATTGCTTCAGAGCTGATACTTGTAGTAGTGAAGAGTCCATTGCTGTAGTTCCATACATAGGCGCTGATGACTTTGCTTGTCGTGTCTTATTTCTCTGCTTTTGTTACAGCTTAGATCCAATTTAACAGTAAGACAGTTAAAAATCACTTATTTGTGTTTTATGTCATATGATAGCCTCCTGTTATTGGGGTTTTGCTTTCCAGAATTTCAGTTCCTCATGGTCAACTGTAGTCCAGAAATATTTAATTAGGTCAGGCCTGGTGGTACGTTTCTGTAAATCCTAGCAAAATCAGGAGAGTCACAAGTCTGAGGCCAGCCTGGTCAACATAATGAGACCATACCTCATCTCAAAATAATCAATTAATCAATCAATCTTTAATAGAAAATTTGAGAAATAAACAATTCATAAGTTTTAAATTAGGTGCTCTGAATAGCATGGTGAAATCTATTGCTGTTCTGCTCTGTCCCTCACTGGATGTTGGTCATTCTACCATATACATGCTGTATATGCTCCCTGTCTGTTAATCACTTAGTAATTATCTTGGTTATCAGATTGACTGTCATGGTATTGCAGTGTTTATATTTAAGTAGCCCTTGTATTACGTAGTCATGGGCCCAAGTGCAAAAATAGTGAAGTTACAATTTGAATATGCCAAAGGAATATAGTGCTTCCTTTAAGTGAACCATAAAGTGCTTCCCTTAAGTGAAAAGACCTAAGATTTTGACTAAAGGAAAAAAAAATAGTTGTCTGAATACTAAGGTTGCTAAGATCTATAGTAAGCATGAGTCTCTGTCCATGAAGAAAGGGAAGAGAAATTCTTGCTAGTACGGCTGTCTTAGTCACTTTGTCATCACTCATGCACAGTGTCTGATACCCATAATTTATTTTGGCTCACATTTTCAGTCCATTGTTGGTAGGCTCAAGTGCAGAAATGACACAGTGAAAACCCTGCCATGGAAGAAAGCTGTCCACATCGTGGCAGTCAAGAAGCAGAGAGGAGGGAGATACACCCTTCAGCTATAGTGCCCCGTGATCCATTCACCCTTCCGAAAGTCCAACCTCTGAACATGAGATCTCTGTGAAACATTTTAGACCTAAACCATAACACTATCATACCTCAAACCTATAAACATAGGGCCACAAAGCATGAGAAGTACTTAATTAAGATGGAAAAAGCATTAAATTTTAGGCTTTGGTACTACCTACAGTTTCTAGTATGCAGTAAGAGTCTTGGGTTGTATCCTCTGTGGATAAGGTGGGAAAACCTCATAGTCAAAGTAATTTTTTTATTAATATGCTCAGCTTTGATACATGTATCCTATATAGTGCCTTTTCTTGAGATATACTTTAGTCATCTTTATTTTCTGTGGTTTGGTTTGAGATCTGAGGAGCATTTGCAAAGGATCTATTCAATATTTCATTCAGGAGTATTCACTATACATTACTGTATTTAGGGTTTTTTATATACTGTAGAAGATCATGTCATCTGCAGACAGTTCCAATGTACCTTTTTCCTTTCTGATTTGGATGCCTTTTTTTTTGTTTTATCTTTCTTAATTGCTCTGCCTAAGACTTTCATGTTGAATAGAAGTGGTGAAAATAAGCATTCTTATCCTTGTCTGGATACAGATGTTAGTATGCTCAGTCTAGGGCTGTTTCTTTGCCAGTATGAGACCAAAGCTGCTTATTCTGTTGGTGACTGTAGACTGTGAGTTTTTCTGGTTTTGTAGGTAGAAACCTTTGTGACCGTTGGCATTGTTTTCTGCCCTCCTTTCTGGTCACTAGCTTGTTCTTAAATATTCAGGCATATTCTTTTTTAGGACCTCTTTATTTTGGTCTAAGCTACCCCCTCATGGCCTTTGCCATGCCCTGTTATGTTTCTGATCAGATGCACCCTTTTTTGTGTTTCCCATCCAAACCTTGCTCCCATGTCCAGCCATCACCTACATCCAGACCCCTGTGTTCTGCATTAATCATTATTTTTCCATAACAACTTACCACTTTGCAACATACTGTATAACCTTGTAAATTTGTGATATTTACCATGCATTATAAGCAAAATGCCCAGGGCAAGACTGGAACAGAGAAGGTCCAGAGTGTTGTCTTCAGATCTTTTTTAGGTTTGGTTTACTTCTTTCTGACTTAGTCTTTCGGTACTTTAATATATTTTAGGGTTTATTCAGTTTGGATTTGCCTGAAGTAGCCATGCTATCTATGTTAAAAGATAAATTGTTAAACTTTTTCTTAAAAGTAGCATTTATACCACTGTTATTTTCCTAATACAGTAGTTAGGCAAGCAATTTTATTTTATTGTATTTTTTATGTTTTTTTATTGGTATTTTAGGTATATGTAATGATCACCTTCATCATAGAGAATTTGTACCAGTATGTGATATAACTTGATTCTTTTTTTTCCTATTCCCTTGCCTTCCCTTCAACCCCTCCTCCTCTCTGCATTTATAAAAGCTTTGTTTCCATTTTTTCCTTTACTTTTTTTTACTTTTACCTTCTTTCCTTTACCTTTCTCCTTTTTCTTATTCCTCTCCCCATATGAACATTTTCTTCCTATTTCACAATACCTATTACACATTTTGGTTGTTATGTACTTTTAAGTTTCTCACACCAGAGAAATAATGCAGTATTTACAAATGTGTGTCTGATTTATTTCATTTAAGAGTATGGTCTCAAAGTGCATCCATTTACATAGAAATGTCTCAAGTTTGTCCTTCTTTGTGGCAGAGCAGTACTCTATTGTATATAAAAATAACTGCATCTTGTTTATCTGTTCACCAGCTGATGAGTACTTGGGCTGTTTCCAAGATTTGGTTATTAAAAACTATGCTGCTGTAAACATGGGTGTGCACATATCACTGTGGTATGATGCTTTTAATTCTTTTGGGAAGATACCAAGAAGAGGAATAGCTGGCCTGAATAGAACTTCTAGTCCTAGTTTCTTGAGGAATCTCCAACCTGATTTCCACAGTGATGGCACCAGTCTACACTCCTGCCAACCATGGAGAGCAGTTCCTTTTCTGCCACAGCCCCTCCAGCATTTGTTATTGGTTGACTTCTTGATAATATCCTTTCTTTCTGGGGTGAGATAGAATCTCAGCATTGTTTTAATTTGCGTCTCTCAAATGACCAGTGATGTTGAAAATTTTTTCATATATTTATTTGCCATTTCTATTTCTTTATCTGAGAAGTATCTATTCATTTCAGATACCTATTTTTGGACTGGATCTTTAAAATAGGGGTGTCTGATTTTTTTCAGTTCTTTATATATTCTAGATAGTAGCCCTTTGCCTTAGTAAGAACTGCCAAAAATTTTTTCCCACACTGGGTTGTCTCTTCACTCTTTCTCTTGCTGTGCAATAAACTTTCTAATAAGGTGAAATCCCAGTTGTTTATTCTTCGTGATAGTTCCTTTGTGATCCGGGTTTAGTTCATAAAATCTTTCCCTACACCAGTGTCTTCAAATGTTCTACCTATTTGCTCTTCCAACAAATTTAATGTTCCTGTTCTAACATTTATATCTTTGATCATTTCAATTTTAGTTTAGTGCATGGTCAAGGCAAGCAATTCTAGATTTATGAAATTGGAAGAGAACTTTGCAGTAAATTTGTCCTACTCATTTATTTAATGGAAAAAAAATGAGCATAGTTTCATGAAATTACTTTAGGAAAGGCTGTATGAAATGTGGATATTGTGGCCTAGTGTGAAATACTTTGCTTGGATAACACATTGACATGGGAGAAGGGTTTGGCTGGATGGGACTTTTTGACTTGCTTTTTACAGGTGCTTTTGCTGCTGAATGAGAATCTTTCAGCAGTTCTTCTTATGTTTGTTGTGTTCTCCTGCTGGGCCTTGTTGTCTTTCATTTGCTTATTTAACAAACAGTGTTCTTCAAATGCTGCAGAAACACATGGGCAGCTTGTTAGTGACTTTCTGTCTATTTCATCAGTCTTAAAAATCTTACCAGTCTAAATTTTACTCAGTTTTGATCAGCCTAGTATTTTAAGTATAAGGTAATAACATTTCTCAACTAAATGGAAAAGCAAGTTATATTTTTTTCTTTAATGGATGGACTCTTAAGTTTTGTGCGTTAATTATCATGAGTGCATAGGTGAGAGACTCATGTCTCTAAGATCAAAATGGATCAAAGATCTAAATATTAGAACAAGAACATTAAATTTGCTGGAAGAGAGAATAGGGAGAACTCTTGAAGACATTATGAACTAAATCCTGATCACACAGGAAGTATTACAAAGGATAAACTACTAGGATCTCACCTTTTTAGAAACTTTTGCAACTAATTAAAAGCTTTTGCTTTTGAAGAAGCAACTCACAGAGTGGGAAAAATTTTTTACCAGCTATTCCTCAGACAAATGATTGATTATCTAGAGAGGTAAAAACAAAAATTCAGAACCCCCCCCCCCACCATATTTAAAGACCCAATCCAAAAATGGGCATTTCTAAGTAAATGGATGCACCTTGAGGCTGTAAGTGAAATAAATCTGACACACATATACATATGACATTGTTTCTCTGGTGTGAGAAACAAAAGTGTAAATAAGGACCAAAATGTGTAACAAATGTTATAAAATAGGAAGAAAATGTTCAAATGGGAAGGACAGCTGGGGAGAGTGGAGAGGGAGAGGAAGGAAATTTAAAGGGAAAAAAAAACGAGAAAAGGAGGAAAAATGGAAACAAAGCTTTTGTAAATATGGAGAGGTGAAGGAGTTGAAAGGAGGGTAGGGGAATGGGAAAAAATAAAAATCAAGGTAAATCATGTGTAGATACAAATTCCGTATGAAAAATGTGATATTTACATATATCTAAAGTGTACCAATAAACTTAATTTAAAAATAAATTTTACTTATTTTGATCAACCTAGTATTTTAAATGTAAGGTGGTAAACTTAACTAAATGGAAAAGTAAGTTATACTTTTCACTTCAGTGGATGGACTCTAAGGTTTGTGGGTTACTTAGAACATATTAGTGTTTTGCTCATAATTGTTCCTGCATTTCTAAAAAGTCAATTTTATTGAGGCATAATTTTATATACTGTACAACTTAGCCCTCCCTTTTTGTAGTACTGGGGATGGAATCCATTGTTTTTGCACTGAGATATATTCCCAGTTTCTTCTCCTCACCTTTTTTTGAAACAAGGTCTTAAAAATTGCCTAGGCTGGCCTTGAACTGGCAGTCTTTGAACTGGTTATCTTTCTGCCTCAGCAGAAAGAATGCTGAGATTACAGATGTATACCACCATGCCTGGCCTAAATTCACCCATTTAAGTCTATAGTTCTGTGGGGTTTTTTTTTTTTTTTTTTTTTGTCTGTTTGTTTTTACTAAAATTATAATTGTGGAGCCATCACCACAGTTGATTTTGAGGTCCTTCATACCTCATGCATATATATATACCATACCTACCCTTTGTTCCTTTTTCTTGTGTCTCAGGCATTCACCAACCCACATTTTTTTCCTTTGTACAGAGGACTTTTCTGGACATTTCATATATATGGAATCATACAACATATGTTCTTCTGCATCTGGCTTTTTTTTGTTAGCTTTTTTCTCTTTTTCAGGTCTTTTTATGTTGTGGAATGCATTCGCAGTTGGTCTGGTTCTTGTATGAGTAGACTACAGTTGATTCATTTATTTTCACTTGAGCAGCATTTGGGTTTTGGAGTTTTATGTTGTTCATGTGAAAGTAAATTCTCTCAGCTTGTTTCATGTGTAACATAGAGAATAATACAGAGCTTTTTGGCAGGTACTTTTAAATGTTGCGTACTTTGTTACCACATTTCCACAGTTGCCGTGGAACGCTCATGCTTCTGATGGTGATCGTATTGATAGCCTTTTCATGATCTATCTGTTCTTGTGAAGTGCATGTTCAAGTTCTCTGCCTTTTAAAACATTGTTTTATCATTTCAGTGTTGTGCTGTTGGAGTACTTGTCACTCATTTCAGGTACAAGTCCTATGGTCCTATATGTTTGCTGTGAATATTTTCTTCTAGTCTGTCTTGTCTTTTAGAATTTTAAACTTTGATGAATTTCCCCTTTAACAAGACTTTCTTATATATATCTAGTCTTTCTGTATCTTTTCCATTAAATTTCTTTTTCCTTAGGTTGGAGAGATAGACTGCTATGTTTTCTCCTAAATGCATGAATGTTTTAAGATTTACATTTAATTAAATCTTTGAATTAGGTGTTGTGAGGTAGGGTTGCAGTTCCTAGTACCATTTGCCTTGGTCCTTTTGGGACTTTGCCTCACTATACAGACTTCAGAAGCCGCAACTGGGTTTTGGGGGGCTTATCTGCAAATGTGGTTGCACTCAACTCTCTCTACTCTTGAATAGGAATAGAGGTAGGAGCTTAGTTTCACACAGATTATAAAGCAGTGGGGCAGAGCCCTGCACGACCTGCGCTGAGAGAGACAGTGTTCCAGGGAGACTGTGCTCGCCCACACCGCCACGGTTCCCAGCTGAAACGCGCAGAGAGAGCCAGGTATTTCCCAGCCACTCCCTGAGGGCAGTACGTGCACACGAGGACCCTGCCGCCATTACAGAAGGAGTCCTGGCCTCCCTGCTCCTGTGGCAGAGAGGAGGTTTTCACTCAGAAGCCGCAGGAACTTCTCTGGTGGTGGGCGGGGTGAACAGACTCTCCACCCCGCGCACCCTGAGCCCAGAGAGACAGTGTTCCAGGGAGTCTGTGCTC
>NW_004955402.1:62303927-62375509 GCF_000276665.1 Chinchilla lanigera
CTGTTTTCATGAGAAGCCACTTTGAAGGTATCAATATGTAATACAACAACCATTGTTAATTCCCTACCACTTTGTTGGTAACTCTGTATTGTCTGTACTGTGCTTGTGATATGTTGTAAAATGTTGTATGTCTGTTAATGTTTCCCTCCTTTTATCTTTAAAATTAAAAAAAAAAAAAAGCAGTGCGGCAGTGATCTGCCTAGATAGCAGTATCTGTTAACCTGATACTGATCTTCTAGAGCAGCGGTGGCGAACCAATGACACATATGCCACAGCAGGCATGCAGAGCCCTCTGTTTTGGCATGTGAGACAAGCCACCGCAACCAAGGTTTGACAACTTATCAGCAAAAATCACTTTAATTGTGCAAAAACTTGCCAAATGAAAACTTTCACCTTTCAATAAAACCTGCTTGTATTATTGAAAGCTCTATTACTGTGTTTTTCTTTTTTCTTTTTGAATTAGGATCTCATTATGTAGTCCACGCTAGCCTTGAGCTCATGACAATCCTCTTGCCTCTGCCTTCCAACTGCTGGGACTACAAATGTGTGGTACCATGCCCAGCCTGTTACTGTTTTACTTTTTAGACAAAAGGTGTTAATATATGAGTTGTTTTTTCTAAACTAAAACCTCAGTATTCAGCTTTAATTGCATTGTTGACATTTTGTGCTAAATAAGTGGGTTTTGGGCTGCAGTTTGGGCACTTGGTCTCTCAAAGGTTTGCCATTACTGTTTGAGAGTATTCTATATATATATGATCAAGTCATGTTTTAAAAGTTGATTTATCTCCTCTTATACCTACTTATCTGTGTTTTGTTGGTATGTAAGTGCTGTGTTTTTATCCACAGATAATACTTGTGTCTAGTGGATGTCTTCCATGGTTGTACTTTTTAATCCATTATGATAATTACTCATTTCTATTTCTTATGAGTAGAATGATTTTCATTTTCTTTGTGCTTTCAAAATGGCTTAATTTTGGATGTTCATTTGTAGAGAACAGAGTGAGTGTCATAAAAGTGTATTTCAGTTATGCATTAAAGCTATCATAGAATTTGAAATTTAGCACTCACATATTTGAATATTTATACTGTTGGTGTTTTTGAGTTACTAAAGCTTCACAGAGGATATATTTGCCATGTGATTAAGGAGCTCTGAAAGGGAGAGCTTTTTTAAAAGGGACAAGTAGGTGAATCAGAGTAGGCAAGCAGTGAATCAGAGTAGGCAAGTGTCATCATCTGGTTGCAGGCTGAAATGTGGTGTGTGGATAGAGTATTGGCAGTGGAAATGTAGGTAACAGGTTAAATCCTGAAAGTTAACATGGGGTCAGTTGTAAAATCTTGTATGTTATGATACAAATCTGAATTATGTTCTAATTAGCAAATAGAGGTTTTTGAGTGGAGATTAACCTAATTATTAGAATTCCTCCCCCTCCTCCCCAGTTCATCCCCCCCCCCAGTTCAATTCAGGTTGATTAGGGAAATTATAAAAATAGAGACCATGTAGTATTACCTTTTTTTGAATAGGTAAAAAATAATGATTAGTAATGAGACTGGGAGGCAAGGTCTATATTTAGGAAGCTTTACAATGAGAAAAAAATGGTTCCGTCAGTTACCCTTTGATTTTGCTTCATAAGAGCTCATAAAGCTTGGTTCATGAGAAGGAGATGAAAGTTTTCCTTGTAGATGGACACCTTTTGAAGTACAGTGACAAGAAACGTTTATTGCTGGGAAGATTTAATTGGACTAGTTCAGAGAGGACAGTACTGTTGTTAATTTATTTGGTAATATTCACTACTATCATTGAAAAGTTGAAGACCAAAAATGTTTGACTTCTTGGGTGTTACCTGATAGCAAATGGAATAGGATATTTTCAAAGAAAAAAAGTCATTAATTTTAATACTAGTATTTACATTGATATATATTTGTAATTTTGAACCTCCTTTATACTAAATGCACTTTGAAATTATTAAATTCTGAGTGTTCATTTCCTAAACAGTATATGTTATTGAGCTGTGTGGGTTTATGAGGGCAGGAAGCAGTTGTATGTTTTATATGTGCTGTGAATTATAAAATTGGGGAGGTTTCTACTGTTTCCAATCTGTCTCACTTCTGACATTAATATTTTGCTAGGTTCAGGTGTCAGCTTAAAGTGCTGGTCAGAAATCAAATTATTAGTATAGGCATGGGGTATTAAAATAAAGCAGAACAAGGTCATTGTTGCTGGGCTTTCATTAGCAGGCAGGTTATGGGGTACAGGTGGCGCCTTCTCCATCACCACTGTCCAGTACTCTTAATGGTTCCCTGAGAGAGGTCTAAAACATGTCACTGAATTCACATGTTGACAGAGGCACTAAAGAAAGTGCAAGTTGTGCCATAAATGTAAGGTTCAAACTATTCAAGTCAGGGTCTATTTTAAAAATTTGACAAAGTCTTTAAAATTTAGGAATGTGTATTTTAATTAAATATGTTTGTGGGCTAGTGGCCATGCAGTTTTGTTACTTTACTATGCTCCCTCTTCTTTTTCCTCTTCTGTTCTTCCTCTTCCTCTTCTTTTTTTCTTCTTTTTCTTCTTCCTTTTTCTCCTCTTATCTGTCCTCTTCTTACCCTTCCTCTTCCTTTTCCCTTTCCCCTTCCCCTTTGTTTTCTCCTTTTCCTTTCCTTTCTCCTTGTCCTCCTCCTTCGAGTCTTGCTATGTAGCCCAGGCTGGGCTTGAACTCATGGGCTCAAGTAATCATCCTACATCTGCCTGCTGAGTGATGATGGTACTACAAGTGCATACTGTTGTACCTGGCTTAGCCTTCTAATTGGGGAATATGGAAAAATATAACAGCAAAATTATTATGTTTACAAAAGGAAGCAGGTCTTTAGAAGCAATATGGCACTAATGAAATTTAGTTGCTTTAAGAGGTACAATATTTAGGAAATGAGGTTTTATAGTGAGTTTGAGCCTGAAAGTGAATATAATGACTGGTGATATTAGTTGTTGGTAAAGTAATATGAGCTTATGTCTGTTAGCTGTCAGAATCAACTAAATGTAAAACAAATGAACTTACTGTTTTAGAACAGTATTTACAAAAATACAAAAATAGTCCCACAAGGTTGTTGGCTATCCTAAAAGAGAATAAGATAGAGGGAGGGTTGACCAAAACAAGAGGAAAGGATGAATTTGCCTAAGTTTTGAGCCTCAAGCTTGACATTTCAGGTTATATAACATTTATCTATTCTATAACATATTATATAGATATTTAAGTGTGTTATATATTATAATTTATACAGGACTATTCTAAATTATAAAGATTATACTCAATATATTATGTAGAATAACCACTTAATAATAAAACTTTAAGTACTGATTTTCAGGTTTGTCCTGTATTGGTGGAGCTACTACTGGAGAACTATTTATATATAATGTGCTTTCATTTTTCTGTTTTGTGACAGTTAATGCCATTCACAATATTCAAGGAATTTTATATCTCTGTTACTCATTTCCATTCACCAAATGATTTTATTTAGTAGTGTTTCTGATCACTGGAAACTTGCTTGAGAACTGAAACATTGATAAAATATGGGATGGTTCTTCCAAATGTAGTCTCTTTCCCAGTTACAACAAAGAAACTTTTTTTTTAAATCGGAGGAGCATTGTGTTTAGCTTACTAAAGAAGTCATTAATGACTTTGTCTATCCCAAATTTATTTGAAAGTGTGAATATAGGCAAATTTCTGATGTATATAGGCAAATTTATATTTTCTTTTTTGTCTTAGAGTTATTTTTAAAGTAATTATTCATCAATTAAAAGTTGATGTCTGGTATGCTATTGTTACCTTGAGTTGATTATACTTCTTCTTTTTTTTAAGGTAAAGTGCAAGTTAAGAGTTCAGACATACAAGTTGGAGACCTCATCATAGTGGAAAAGGTTGATGCATTTTTAATGTATTTTAGACCGATATATACCATGTGTGAACTGTAATTCTAATTGCAAGTAACTTATGAAAAGGAAATTGAGACAGGTATTTTACATCTTAATATCTGTGTGTAAGATTTAATGTTTTTGAACAAAATCCACATGTTTATATGTTGTCTCATTTGCTAAAGTATATTTCACCTGTGGGTAGTATCATATTTTGTGTAAAGTAAAACATATTAACTGTTTAATGTTGCATTATAAGAATTATTTCATTTGCCCACAGAATTGTTTTAGAGCCTCTTACTAATATTCTACCTCAGTTTTCAAATCTTCTGTACCTGTGTTATAGTTTTTATCGTTTAAAAATTCAAAAAGGGAACAGGCTAATAGAAGTAAAATCACAGCAAAAGAAAGCATTTAGGTAATTTTGAGAAAAAGCCATGAAAAAAGAGAAATAGAAGATTAGGAATGGAAATCGTCAGGGCTGCTTATGGTCTGGAGAGTGATTGAATGGGCATCTGTGTTTCGAGGTTTAACTCTGAAGTGCTGTCAATGCTGCAACCCAGGATGTGTGAGTGTTGTGCACAGTACAAGTGTTGTTTGTCCTTGGAATGTTAGTGCTGTGTATGTTATTTCCTGTAGAAATGCCTATGCTTGGCATCTGTATTCTTGTTTAATGTCAGTGTTGACTTTTTTTTTCTGTATTTAGGATTGAACCCAGACCCTTTGCATTGAGATACTTACCCAGCCCTTTAAGAAAAAAATTGTTTTAAAAAAGTTTTGAGACAGAATCTTACCAAAGTTGCCACGGCTTGGCCTGAGCTTGTGATCTTCCTGCCCCAGTTTTTCAGAGGGCTGAGATTACATTCAGGTACCACCATACCCAGCTTTGACTTAGCTTTTTAAAGCTCTGAAAATAATTTTTGATAAGTTTATAGGACAGGTTCCTGTCAGATCTCCCACAGAGTAGTCTGAGTCCTGTCACCTGGTAACAGGATCTGGGGCAGATCTACCCCCTGAAGTAGTCTTCTAGCTGAAGTAGTCTTCTTGTTACATGTATCTTCAGACCATAATATTAAGTGAAGTAAAGCAGAAAACATGGTTTCTCTTGCATGAGAAACCCAAAATATAAATAAAAAGCAAAATAAAAAATAGATAAAAGGAAAGAGCTAGAACTTGTGCAGAAAGGAAGGAGACCTAGAGATGGAGAGAGGTGAAGAGGATAAAGAATTAAAATAAGGTATGTATACATGTCAGCTCCTCACGAGGAATATAATCATTATGTACTAAGATAATGTACTAATAGAAATAAAAACTGGAAAAAAATCTACACAAAGAATATGGTCTGATTTTATAAAATGGGATAAAACTAAACAATATTTTGCAATTCATTTGCATAGTGTTCAGTTGAATGGATACTGTTAGTTACTAGCTTTTCATTCACTTGATTTTTTAGTAAGATTCTGTTTTTTCCACTATTTCAAGATGCTGAATGAATATCTTACATATATCTGTGTACATTTCTATAATTCTGATGAAGTTGATTCAGCCTATTAGTGATATAAATTTTGATAGTTTATTCTGCTTCTGTCATAGGCTGTATGTTTGCTGTATTGGTGGTTATATTACTTTAAATACTTTTAAGTATAAAATGCTGATATTTTATTTTTTGATGCTGGAGATTGAGCTGAGGGCCTTGAGCATGCTAAGCACACACTTTACAACTGAACCTTTGTTATATTTTAAATATGGTATTGCTGCTTGGGATGTTTCCATGCATTCCCTGCCTGTGGGTCGACCAAATGGGGAGCTGAGTGCCACTGTGACTGCAAGTGAGTATGAGCAAATAGAAATTGAAGGAGGAGAAATAATTCATAATAAACAAAAGAAAAACAACTGGTATTATTAAGAAGGGGAGGAAGCAACCTCAGGTCAGGAAAAAACATAGGTGAAAGGGTTAGTGGCATTGCAAAGTATGGCTCATCTAGGGAATTTTTATGCTGTTATGCTTTAAGAGTAGAGTTGATATTTTTAAGGACAGATTGTATTAATAAAATGTTTTTCATGTCACACTGGCAATATCGTAAAATGTCATGTCCTATGTTAATTTTTTATTCTCTTCCCGATTTGGTAATCCATGTAGACATTTTAATAAGACAGTGATGTGAAGTCCCTTTATCATTTGTTAATTTTTACTACCGATTTAATTTTTTTTTAGGTCTATAGATACCATGTTGCTTTGAAAATGATGTTGAGCAACAGAAATTTTCTTGAATCTAATTCCTTTACTCTTACATGTTGAATTTTTACACATAGAATAGTTTTCAGGATATGTGTTGTGGAAAACCATGAGTTTCAACTTTTCTGAATTAGGCCCAATGTTAAGGCCTTTTATTTTTTTTATTTTATTTTTATTTATTTATTTTTTTTTTGGTTTTTCTCCGGTACCGGGAACCGAACTCACGACCTTGCACTTGCCAGGCAGGCGCTTTGCCGCTGAGCTAAATCCCCAGCCCCAGGCCTTTTATTTTTTAAAGAAGTCATTTGCAAGAATTCATTGTGTTTTTTTGTTTGTTTGTTTTTTTCAAAAAAGCAACCTTTTGTTAAAAAATGGGCATTATGTGATAAAAACCATATAAGCTGTGGTATCAAAATCTTAACATGCAAAATCTTAACATGCAGAATATTATGTGCTCTGAATTATTCTGGAGTTTAATATAAATGAGATAAGGGCTGTTAAACTATTTAAATAAAAATAGCAGCACAGTTTGTAATAGCTAAATCTTGGATACAACCCAAGTGCCCACTAACTGAGGAAGGAATAAAAAGATTTGGTCTTTTTATACAATGGGGTACTACTCAATCATAAAGAAGAATAAACTTGAAACTTTTATAGGTAAATGGATGCAACTTGAGAACCATACTCAAAATGGCAGTAAATGAGACTCACATGTGTAGACACCATGTTAGCTTCCTGGAATGAGAAATTGAAAGAGTAAATGAGGTCTAGAATGGACAACAGAAAATGTGAAATGGGAAGTAATTATTTAAAAGGAAAAAGGAATGAGGAGGTAGGAAAGGGGAAAGGAAGGAAGGGAAAAAAAGAAAAATACAGGGAAGCTATACTATTACTGTCTCTCGGTTCATTCAAAAGGAAGGTGTGTGCAAATATCAAGTGGAAAATTTTTTATTCCCATATCTTGTACTCTGAGTAACTACTTTGAAGATGACAATATGCGATGTATTAACTATTGTTTTTTCCTATTATTTTGTTATGAAATTGTTTTATCTTTTTTTAATATTTTAAAAAATTTAAATATTAAAAAAATCTATTCAGAGTAAAGGTTATATTATATCTTTATGCATTTAAGGAAAAGAAATGCCAAAGATTGTTTCTGAGCTTCACAGGGAGACTTTAGAATAGTGATAGTGAACCTTTTAGAGCTTTCCATGAGACAGACAACCTGCTCCAGCATGTGTGCCATAAGTTCGTCTACCACTCCCTTAGATGTATCTAAAACATGTGTCAGACATGTCAACTGAAATATTGCTATTTGAACACACATGAAGTAAGGCACCTATGTAGAACCAGAGGCTTTCAAAAAGTGAGGTGACATGCACAGTTCATAGCCCAGTCTCTGTAACTCAAGGATTTGGGTAAAGTCTTGGGACAGAATCAGAACAGACTTAGGCAGACCCTGCTATGAATCACCTCTTTACCCCTTGATCAGAATAGTTTCTGGAAGAGGAAAATAGTGTTTTTCTTGTAGCTGGGGAGGAAAATCATTTACTTTATCTTATTTTTCTGAAGTAATGCAATTTAATAATACTAAAATGTATATCATAATGCCTAGAACATTGTGAAAAGTATGTAAACAGATGTACTGTGTGATGCTATAAACTAAGGTGGAATCCTGAAAAGGACTCTGGTGACACATATGGAAGAAACAAGAGACAGAGGAAACCACTGAAAAGAAGTAATAAATGAGGTTTGCCCTCTAACTTAATAATTACTTTTATCATAAATTGTCTAAGTACTTTAATCCAGAGACAAGCTACCTGAATAAAAAAATGCAACCCAGCCCTGTGCCCTTGACAAGAAAGTCACTTCAGATTGACTGACTTAGGTCACTTGAAGTACTGTATAGAATGAAGTAAATAAAAAATATATCACCATAAAAAAGTTACTTCAAGAAAATTTGGGTGGGGGTGCTAGTGTACGAACAAATACCCTTCAGAATGATGAAAACAAAGACAAACAGGTTACATTCATAACATAAAAGATGGAAGAAGGAAATATCCCAATCTAAACATTTTCATTAGAAAAGTCCTTGAAACCTTTATAGAGGATTTAGTGTCCATCTTATACAACAGTTTGCAGAAAATGGTTAATGGTAGAATAGTTGTGTTGTCTTGCTTAAAGGACTTCACAAAGATGTGAAAGCAATTAAATGGAGAAAAGTAACCTTTCTAACAAATGGTTCTAGAGCCGCCACAGGTTCACAAAGAAAAGCATGGATGGACTTCATATAAAATGTATAACTGTAGAACTTGTGAGAAAAAGCATAGGATAAAATATTCAAAATCTAGGAATAGGAAAATAGTTCTTAAATGATATACCAATAAAAAGTGGATAAAAGAAAAAAATTGATGAATTGAATCTCATCGAAATTAAAACTGCTTTTTGAAAAACCATGTGACTGTGGTTAAAAAAAAACAAGCTACAAGTCAGGAGAAAGCATTCGTAAGTCATGTATTTGATATTTTTAATCTGGTATATATAAAACCTCTCAAAACCATAAAAAAATTTCAGATTAGAATATGGGCAAAAGAGTCAAAGAAACTTTTTGCTTAAGAGTTATTAGATAGAAAATAAGCACATGAAAAGAAACTCAACATCAGTAGGGATCAGGGGCTGGGGATTTAGCTCAGCGGCATAGCGCTTGCCTGGCAAGCGTGAGGTTGTGAGTTCTATTCCCAGTACTGGAGAAAAACCAAAAAAAAAAAAAAAAAAAAAATCAGTAGGGATCAAGAATTTAAAAGTTAAAATAAGTATCACTGTACATACCTCAGAATAGCTAAAATTATAAAAAATAGTGATAGCAAATATTGGCAACAGTCAGAAAAAAGATCACTTACATGTTTCTTATGGGAATGTCAAGTGGTATAGTTATTCTGGAAAATCATTTGATGTTTCTTAAAAGAAACTAAATATGCAACTGTCATTTGACCTAGAATTTAACTCCTGGGCCTTTTAACACAGAGAAATGTTATTTATGTTGATTGAAAATACAGGAATGTTGACATCTGTATTACTTGTAATAACTGAAGATCAGAAACATCCTGTATATCCTAAATAAATAAGAGACACTATTGTACATCCATACTGTTGTACATCCACACCATGTAGCATGTCAGGAAGACGTTGCTCTCAGGCTGTTTTCAGTCTGGAAGGGAAGAAAAGTAAACAAAAAGCATCCAAAAATTAATTTATCTAGTTTATTTATGTGGATGATTCATACAGAATAAAACAGAAAAGGGAACAGAGAGTAATGGCCTGAAGGTCAAATTAGGAAAAGAATTCCATATGTAATGCCATTAAAAGGAATAAAGTACTTAAGAATAGATTTAACAAAGAAACAAGTATTAGATTTTAAAAACTATAAAACATTTTGAAACAGTAAAGAAGACTTAAATAAATGAAAAGACACCCCATATTGATACATAAAAGTATTAATATTATTTAAATATCAGTACTTCCTAGATTTATCTGTACATTAATTTAGTGCTTTCTTTGCAGATACTGACACGCTGATAATTGTAGATGTCATAATGGAAATACAAAGACCCAGAATAGCTAAAACAAGCTGGGAATATAGCTCAGTGGCATACCGCCTGCCTGGCAGGCGCAAGGTCCTAAGTTCGATTCCTGGTACTGAAGAAAAGAAAAAAAGAATAGCTAAAACAGTTTTGAAAACTGATAAACAAATTTTTTATATTCACCCTTTGTCATTTCAAAATGAAAGTTATAGTAATTAAGATAGTATGGAGCTAGTAGTAAATTTGAAATTGAGAGTGTGGAAATAAAGTCTGAAATTTATGGTTAATTGATTCTGGATAAGAGTCCTTCAAAAATTCAGGGGAGTGCATGTGCATGGACAAGTGCCTTTTGTCCAGTGCACTGTTAATGGAAATTGCATCACTTGTACTTTTTGCCTAGTGTGCATAATACTTTTTTCTTATTTGATCAGTCTTTTCTCACACATGCATAGATGGCAGTTGCCTGTATACTTAGGAATGGGGTAGATTTGGCTTATGAGTCTATTCCACAGTACTAACTAATACACAATTGTACAGAGTGGTGTGTCCAGTTATAATTTAATCAGCAGTATCTCAGCATGTTTGCCAACACTTGGCATTTTCAGCCTAATTTAGAATTTCTGATATGTACGTAGTTGTGGTTTTATTGTATATTTCTCTGAAAGCTAATAACTTGGGGACCTTTTTGTATGGCTTTGTATGTCTTTTATTGTGAAGAACCTGTGAAAATGTTCTCCTATTTTCTTCCTGAATGATTCCTTTCTTAACAGTTTGTAGGCCATCGTGTACTGTGGGTTAGAGACATTGTTATATATGTTACAAATACTTTTTCCTTCCTGCTGGGTGTGTTTAAACAGAAATTCTTGATTTTAATGAAACTCACTTTATTAATCTTTTCATTTTTTTGCCTTTTATAAAAATACAGGTGGTGATAGTCTTTTTTAAAGAAATCCTTCACTACAAAAATAGCTCAAAATACTCTTTTAATGTTTATTAGTGACAAGACGATGTAGTGGGGAAAGAAAAAGAAATTCTGTATTATTTTTTAGGATTTTATGATTTGAACTTTTACATTTAGAACTGTAATTTGAATAATTTTTGTATTGTGTTGCTGTAGAGAATTATATATCTTCACTATCACCTATGTATTTTAATGTTGATTTTTTTATTACTAAAACAAGTGTATTTAAAAAATGCTTTCTTACTATTATATATATATCTATGTATATATCTGTCTCTATATTTGTCTGTGTCATTTATTTTTATTCTTATTTTTACTTAGATCCTTGTGCTTTCTTTGGGGTTCATTGGCTGTTTTTCTTTGCTTTCAAATGGATATATAGCTCTTAAATGAATTCTTTTTAGCTTTTCCTTTTTTATTCTGTACACATTTCTTGTATATATTTTCCTCTTAATAGTTTCTGACACTGAGTGGTCTCATCTTCTTGTTGAGTTTTTATTTCTTTTAGTTAAAAAATATTTTTACGATTTCCATTGTGATTTTTTTCCTTCACCTGTGGATTGTACATAATCACTCTTTCTTAGTGTTAGAAATAGCTCTACCCAAAATCATGTCTGTTTTCAACCTTAATAAGTTATTTTTGTTTTTATTATTACTAAATCATTCTTTATCATATGTAGATAAATCTTTGCTTAGTTGTCAAAAGTAATTCCACAAATTATGTTATGTATTCATATTTTAGATACTGTTTCTTCAGGTTCACTTTTCCTTTAGTTTCTTTAATTGATAGAATTATTAGTAACAATGATTAAATGTATGAGTAGTGACTTATAAAAAGTTTTATATATATATTATAATCTGTAGTTCCTTATTCTGCTTCCTAATTATATTATTTTAGTTGTTCTTACTAGCCATTTCTACTGTGGAATGAGTTGTGTCAATATTTAACCTTGTGTGTATGTGTGTAGATAATTAATATTTTGTATTATTCTTTGCAGAATCAGAGAATTCCATCAGACATGGTGTTTCTCAGAACTTCAGAGAAAGCAGGTATCTTATTTTGCAATGCTGCTGATTTAGTATTATGGCAGTTTGATACTTATTTTTAAAGATAAAAGTAAAATTTATGTCTGAAGATTTCTGTTTGGATGATACTTTGAACTCACTAATTTCTAAATCACTTCTGGTTATTGCTATTTGAAAAGATAACTTGATTTTATAAAATGTTTGCTTAAAAAATAATATCAGAAGTTATCTGTCCAGTGAATATTTTCATTCAGATTTATATTGAGACCTTGTTAATGATGTCACTCAAAATTTGATTGCTATTTTCTATTTGCAGTTTTATTATCAATTGTGTAAAAAATTATCTACCTCTTATTTAGCCCTAGAGACTAACTGTTGCTTGAAATATAAAAAGAAGTAAGATCCATTTATATCCTTCAAAGAGTTCATGTTTTACATATTTGTGGAAACTCATACATTGACAGTTAGTATTACTCCTATTGTATGGGTACTATAACGGTGAGAAGAATTATTTTGGGCTGTAGGAAAGGAGACAGTTTTGCCTGGGTAAGTTGCTATGAGTTTCACTAGAAGAGTAATATTTAGATGATCTGAATTTTCAACAGTAAGAAGAAATTGGAAAGGGGTAATAGGATAGAACTTCATATGGCCAAACTTGAAATTTTCCAACTTGAGCAAAAGCCATGTTGGAAACAGGACATCTTATTTCTAATCTTTTTGGCCTATTCATAATGACATGATTCAGCTACTGCATCTGGGCACATTTTTATCATCTCTGAGCTAAGGGCAGTTACATAAAGAAATGTAGAGGTCCTTTCTGCCCTACACTTGCAGCTTGAACAAATGAACCACGTTTTTATAGGAAGCTTAGTATATTCTTACTTTAAAGCTTAACATACATATTATTTCTAGTGTGAATACCCTAGGATTGAGTTTGATTTCAGAATTCTTGATTTTTTCTCCCCTTCATAAACAGCATTTTTAAATTAGTGTATGTTTATGATACAGAATAATAATGTTCTATTTAGGGAATTATACATGCATATCACATATCTTGATCATTATTAATCCCCTTCCTCTCCCCCATCCTTTTCCTATCTCTTAAGAGTCTGCCATCTAGTTTCCTATCAGCTTTCCTTTATTTTATTCATTTATTTGTGTTTTAGATTTCTCATATAAGAGAAAACATGAGATACTTAAACTTTCTTTTCTTTGTCTTGTTTCACTTGGCATGATGGTCATGAGTTCCATCAGTTTTTCTGCAAATGACACAATTCTGTTCTTTATGGATGAATAATATTTCCCTGTATATATATATCTTCATTTGTTCATGGGCACCTAGGCTTTTTCCAGAATGTAGCTTTGTGAAGTGCATTGCTATAAACATGGGTATGCATGTATTACTGCAGTATGATGTCTTTAATTATTTTGAGACTATATCCAGGGGAGAGCTGGGTCAAATGGAATGATGGGTCAAGTGGAATTTCTAGTTTTAGTTTTTAGAGGACTCTCCATACTGATTGTATAGTGGTTGTACTAGTTTTTCATTCCCACCATCAGTGTAGGAGGGGTGCATCCCACTTCCCCATCCTTGCAGGAATTTATTATTTTTTTGTATCTTGCTAGCCGTACTGACACTGATAAGATAGAATCTCAGAATTGCATTGCCCTAATGGCTAAAGATATTGAACAGTTTTTCATACACTTATTGGCTATTGATACTTGTTCTTTGGAGAAGTGTCTTTTCAGTTTGTTGAACCCTTTTTGATCGAGTCATTTGTTTTGGAGAGGATTAATTTTTTTGAGTTCTGGATATTAGTCCTCTATCAGAAGAGTAGCTAACAATAATTTTTTTTGTTCAGTAGGTTGTCTTTTCATTCTCTTGTTTCCTTTGCTGTGCAGAAACTTTTTAATTTGATGTAATTTTATTTGTTGATTCTTGATACTATTTCTTGGGCTATTGGAGTTGTACTCAGAACGTCTTTGCCTCAGAACGAGGCTGCCATCAGTACAGGAATTATCCCTCATAATCAGGTGACTTATGTACTTGGTTATTGAATTTGTAATGTGTTACTTAATGTGAATGTGTGCCTATGGGTTCAAGTGTTTTCCCTGTGTTATCTTTCAGCAGTTTCATTTCTTGCTATATCTAAGTTTTTGGTCCCCTTTGATTTGATTTTTAAAGCAGGGTAACAGGTAGGGATTTATTTCCATTCTTCTGCAAATGGATATCCAGTTTACCACTGCCATTCATTAAAGAGGCTATCTTTTGTTCCAATGTATTTTTGGTCCTTTTGTAAAAATCAGATGGCTGTAGGTGCATGTTGTTATTTCTGTGCCCTCTGTTGTATTCCAGTGATCTACATGCATGTTTTTGTGCCAGTACTGTGTTGTTTTTGTTACTGAAGCTTTGCAGTATAACTTTTCTTATATTAGATTGGGGATTGCTTTGCTCTTATTTTTCTAGGTCCTTGAGATGCATCATTTGGTTATTTATTTGGAATCATTCTTTTTCTAATGTAGGCACTCACAGCTAAACTTAGCTCTTAGAATTGCTTTCATTGGGTCTCACAGATTCTCATGCATTGTATTTTCATTTTTTTTTTTTTTTTTTTAGTTTTTCTCCGGTACCGGGAACCGAACTCACGACCTTCCGCTTGCCAGGCAGGCGCTTTGCCGCTGAGCTAAATCCCCAGCCCCTGTATTTTAATTATTTTTGATTATGTGAATTTTTAAATTGCTGGTTTCTTCAGTGACCATTGTTCATTCAAGTATTTATTATTCAGTCTCCATGTATTTGTATAGCTTTTGTGGTTTCTTTTGCTTAGACAGCATATTTTCAGAATGAACATTTTTACATCATGAGAAAATATTTTCTCTTTTGGCCAGCTTTAGTTTTGGTGGTTTACCTTGTCAGTTGAGGCTGCCATCAGTAGTGGAATTATCCCTCCTAATCAGGTGACTTATGTACTTGGTTATTGATTTTGTAATGTGTTATTTAATGTGAATTTTTATTTTCCCAACTTTATTTTCCTTCCCTGTCCAGTTAGGTGATGCCGTGTGACTGACCTCTGGCCCAAGGAAGGGGGCTGAAAGTCTTGTTAACTTGATCTTGCCTCTCTTGTGCTCATCTGCTCTTCCTCGCTGCCAAGTAGGTAGCCTTGGAACTTATTATTAGAGGGTCAGAGCTTTTGTTATCTTGGTTTCTGGAATGACTCTGTGGAACAGGGTCCCTCTTGTCCCATGACCATATGGATTCTATGTGAGAGTTAAAGATATTCACATTTTCAAACATTGAAGTTGTATATTTACTCTTTAGAGTAACTAGTGTTCACTTAAACAGTATCTTATTCCAGTTGGTCTCCATATTGGAAAGAGTCTTACTAACTGTTTTAAAATTGTGTCATTTGCTTTTAGAATTTTGCGCTTGGCCATGTTGGAGTATAATACGCTTCTTTTCCAAGTGCTTCTGGTCTTAGAATGCAGAGGGACTGTCTATAGATTTTTAGAAGTTCAACAGTACGTGTCATTCATAATTTGATGTATTGAGTGTGGTTCATTGTTGCATAGTGCAGACTGCTAACTGCTGCGGGAAGTCCGTTAGGCCAGAGTCCCTCCCAGTCTTCTTAAGTACAGCCACATTCTCTTTCTGTGAGACACTGGAAGGATGCATATGATAGAGCACATATACCCAGGATTCAGCTGTTGGCAGTCCCAGATGTGTACTTCTACAAATACCTCATAAGCTCCCTTTATGTGTCACTGCATCTGATTGCTAGTGTTTTGTTAAGGATTTTTGCCTCTGTATTCATAGAAAATATATTAGGCCATAGGCTTTAAAATTTTTTTCCCCCCTTATTATATTTTTGTTTTGGTATCAAGGTAGTTCTTATCTTACTATCAGTTATGAAGCATTCCTTTCTCTTCTATTTTTTGAAGAATTATTACTTATTTAAATTTTAGGTAGAATTTACTCATTTGGATCTGCATTTTTAAAAAAGTTTGAAAATTATTCATTTTCTTTATTTGTTAGAGGACTTACCATATTGTCTGTTTCTTCCTGAGTTAGCTTTTGGTAGTTTGTGGGTTTTTTTTTTTTTTGGAATTTGTCCGCCTTATTTAGATTATCTTATTTTTTAGCATACTGTCGTTTTTGTTTATTTCCTTATAATCTTTTTTATTTCTGTACTGATGTATCTTCCTTTGTTCATGATTTTAATAATTTGATTCTATTTTTTAATCTGAATCACTCCAGGTAAAGACTTGTCAATTTTATTGATGGTCTCAAAGAACTAACTTTAGGTTTTAATAATTTTCTCAATTTTTTTCCTCTTCTTTTATTTATTAATTTCTGTTTTTATTATTCCTTCTCCCATTTGTTTTGGGTTCTGTTCTTATTTTTGTAGGTTTTTTTTTTTTTAAGATTTAAGGTTAGGTTTTTGATTTGAGATCTTTAAAATGCAGGTTCTTATAACTGCATATTTTTGTGTAAACACAGTTTTTGCTGTATCCCATAAGGTTTAGTATGTTATGCTTTCATTTTAAACTTCTCAAAATTTCCAGTTTTTGCTGTTGTTTTTGCTCTTTCCTTGGCCTATTGTTTGATCATGAAAATGCAATGTGATCAGCATTCACCAATAGAAAGACAGACTCCTAAAAATATTATAATGTGACCTGGATCTGACAGTGTCAGACTTGAGATTCTCCCCCAAAGTCAAAATGACCATAATCGGTATACATTTTGAATTGATTCAGGACATTGAGGCAGCGACCATGAGAGTACACCTAAAGAAGACTTTCACAAATGCTTTAGAAAGTGGCAAGAACAATGGGATAAGTGTATTGGAAACAAGGAGTGTTTTGAGGGGTTTAATGGAAATGTGTGTTAGTGCAGTAAATTTTTAAAAATTTAAACACCATATTTTAAAATCATACTTTGTATGTTTAATTTTCCCATATTTATGGATTCCCAAAACACCGTCTTGTTTCATTCCATTGTGGTTGGAGAACATACTTGCTGTTATCTCAGTCTGAGTCACCCAGATCTCTGTTACGTTCTAACGTGTGATCTGTCCTCAAAGGTATAATTTGTGTTCCGGAGGAGCATCTGTACCCTCCTTCTGTGGTGTGAGATGTTCTACAGATGCTTTTAGTTCTGGTCAGTCTGCAGCATTGGTCACATCTTCTTTTCCCTTTTTTATCTTTCATGTAGTTATTTATCTGTTTCTGAAAGTGAATTTGTGCAGCCATTTTTCCTGCATATCTATTTCTTCATTTCTATCAGTTTTTGCTTCATGTACTTAGGTTCTGTTGTTTGGCATTATATATAACTAAGTCCTCTTGATGGATTGGTTCTTCCATCATTATAAATTGTCTGTGGTCACTCTGACTCTTTGATTACAGCTTGCATTTTTCCTGTTGTCTTACGTTGAGCCTACTTATGTTTTTTAATCAAAGGTATGTTTCTGGTAGAAAGCATGAAGTTGCACCTTGATTTTTCTTCCATTCTTTTAATCTTTTTTTTAAAACTAGTTTTATTTGGAGAAATGTATTTACAGCAAAATGTATCCATTTAAAATACACTTAGGAGGGGTTTTTGCAAATTTGCACTCTATAACTGTTGTTGCCCCTTCCCTCTGCTCTGTTTGCCCTACTTGCCTGGCCTTCTATTTTCTTCTCCTACACCTACTTGCACAACTCTGCTGAGGAGCTACACAGATGCTTTGTATGACCAGTACTTTGTATGTACTGTCCAGACCCTGTTTTTGTGTGCCTATCTCTCCCAGGAGCATGTTTTTCAGAGTTGTTTCTGTCTTCACCACCTACCTGTTCACTCTCTGCTAGTGGCCCAACCCTGAACTTCACTAAGAACACTGAAACCTTCGGCCTGGCAGATCCTTCCGTGTCTTCCCTCTTGTCAAAGCCTAGTCTCTCCACTTACCTGAGAGCCTTTCTCACTAAGAGGGGTCCCAGTTACCCTATGTTGCTATCTTGACATTCCCTATCTTCATTGTTGTCTTGCTGTAGGCATTACATATGTCTCTACCCCATATCAACCTCTCTAGGACCCCCTACCTTGATTTGTAGCCACCATCCCATCTCTATTGAACAGGAACATTGTCCTCACCTCTGCCCCTACACTATTTCTCAATGTTCTGTCCCAGCTACATCTAAGTGTGTGCCCTGCCTGGTCGTCTAGGAAACTAGATATTTTTCCTTGGGCTTCAATTATCCTCTGATGCTGGTTACACTTCAGGCTTGGTTGGAGGTGGGTGGCACATTCAGAGGCCTTAATGAAATAGAGTTCAGTCAGTCTCTACTGTTTGAGTCTTTAATCTGTTTCTGTTCAGTGTAATTACTGATTAGGTAGGATTTATATCTGCTATTTTGCTGTTTGTTCTTTATGTTTCTTAAGATACTTTTTGCGTGTCTGTACTGCTTCATTACTGCCTTTTTACGTAAATGTTTTTTACTCTACTAATTTTCCTGTCATTTTAATGTATATTTTAAAAATTACTTCATTAGTAGTTGCCTCAGGGATCATAATTAAGACAGCTTATGCTTAGGTAGATTTGCTCTTTTTTTTTTTTTTTGTCCGGCACCGGGAATCAAACTCACGACCTTGCTCTTGCCAGGCAGGCGCTGTGCCGCTGAGCTAAATCCCCAGCCCCTCTTTTTCTTGAGTAAATGCTGTTATTTGTTATAAGTCTGGTGTTCCAGGATTGAAAAAGTTGCTTTTGACAAGTTTTGCTTGTATTCTCATTAGTTACAGAGAAGTGGATTTTCAGAGGTTTTTACACTGCCATCCCTGATGTCATCACCTGTTAGCACTTTCAGTACTATTTTTCATTAAGAGTTCATTGTCCTGTTTTCTAAATGTGTCAAGAGTAATGAACAACAAAGTGCTTGTGTTTGGGAGATAATTTCATATTAATTATCCTTTTAATGATTGTGGTAGAAAATATATGTAGGATTAGTAATATTACTATAAATTTTGAAATTGTTTTCAATGATTAATTTAAAAGGAAAAATATATAGCTTGTATAAGGAGTGAACTATGAACAGTATCAAGCACTTTAAAACTGGAAGGTGGTTTGAAATGTCTATTTTTCAGAGGAGGGATATGAGAGTGGGAAAACAAAAATGGCTTGCCCAAAATGATGTGACTCCTAGAAGTTTTGCAAATTCTTCAGTCTCCTCATGTTGTTTTCTGCAGACAGCAGAAAATGAATGGAATATTAAAGTGTTAAGCAAGTGAGAAAATCTATTGTTAGCCTCAGACAGATTATGTATCCATGTTGATGGAGTTCTAAAAGTGCTGTTTTTGTACTCTTGCCTTACATTTTATGTGGTATGATGAATTATTCTCTGTGATGTATTGATCTTCAGTAGCATGAGTATTGGATCATGAATCCCTTTGATACTCTTAAGAATTAAACCTTTTTCCTCAGAAAAGCATTCAGTATACATTTATGCTAAATTTTCGATTATTTACATATTCATAAAAGAATACTAATGGGTCAGAGTTTAGGACTTTATTGTACTTTGTTTTAATCTGTGGTTCTGTTCTTCAGTTTTATTAATTTTTCCTGTCAAAGTTGTTAAAATACAGATTACTAGTTACTCATCTGCAGATATTAAGAAATCACATGCTTTTTTATACTATTTTTCTTCTTTTTATTAAATGGATCTGATGTTTCCAACTTGTATAGCATTGGTCCCATAAATATTGCTTTCAATCAAGGATTTAGTTTCAGAAATGCTTTTTGGTGATTTTAAGTAAAGTTTTCTTATTGTCTAGTATTTAGAAAACCAGAGATGTTCTGAATTTGTTGTGTTATTTGCTGACACTCAGTAATTATTTTATTGCTTTGCAGTTTTAGTCAAAATAAACTTGTAATATATTGTTCATTATGATAAACGTCTTTAATGCTTTGAAGTATTTTAATGTAGTGAAGTCCTAAGTATAGCAGTATGTTCAGACTTACACAGCACCAGCTGGGTACTTGTCAGATAAGCTCAGTGATTTGGTCCATCGTAATATGTTGACTGTGTATTCATATAGAATATTCTGTCAAGCCCTGGGTGGATTGTTCAGAATGTAAATGAAACTGTTGATGTGTCTGTCTAGTGACTCATGGCTTAAATTTTAATTAATTAATTGCTTCGTCAGTTTCTTAATTCAAATAAAATATCTTTCAAGCATACAAATTTCTTTCAGTGGTATTAAAAAAATTAATGTCTTAGAACTGATTTTCATCAGTGTCTTATACATGTCAGTATATTTTTCACGTGTATCCTGAGTGACGACATTATACTTTAAGTGTTTGGGATAGAACATATTGCAGTATATCTGCTGTCACCTATTAGTGGACTGAGGGTAGTTAAATGGCATGGTCCTCATCCATGTTATCTCTAGTGCTATTTGTCTTGCCACCAACCTAAAAATTTCAGGCAGAGTCATTAAGTTACATAAATGATTTAAAAATTAAGTTTAGTGGACAGCGATCTGCAATTACAAATGGAAAGTCAGTATCTATTGTCCTTTTGTTGGGTATATACATACATTGATACATTGTGTCAACTTGGGGAGTCTAGAGGTTTGCTAAGTGTCTCAGCAGTTCTGCATCTTAGGGTGAAAAGGACATGCCCTTACCCTTCTGGGATGTCATTTATTGTGTCAGTGTGAGAAGTTTAAAAGGTTACCTGTGTGACTCAGCAGAGAGCCAGGGTGCTTACTTTGTATTCATCCTGAGCCTGTGCAAGAAGAGGGCATGGAGATGGTGTGAGTGCTACAAGCCCCTTGGGTGTAACCTGCTTACAGTGTAAGGGAGGGAAAGAGGCTTGCTCTTCTCTGCCACTTCTCCCTTTTGTTCTGGTTGTTTTTGCTATCTTCCATGCCACAAATTGTAGCCCTCTGCCCTGTGCCACTCTGCCTTGGAGCCAGCCAAATATAGACTAAAACCTCCACAGACTGTGAGCTAAATAAACCTTTTCTTCCTTAATTTTGCATGTCAGATATTTTGTCTCAACAACAACAAAAAGTAACCAAGACACATAGCCATTGTATCTGTGAGCTGTTGCAGGTGTTTGCTGATGGCCAGAGTGACTTGTTAGGCTTTGACTGACTTGACTTGTCATCTGTCTCATGGAGTCCTGTTAGTTACTTCATCACCACTTGATGTGGCTGTCCAGTGTGATGCATACCCTAGTTGATCTTAATTTGATGGTCATTAAACCTGTCCTTTTCTGTCAGCTCTTGTCAATTACACAGAATAAAATTAAGTATTCATAAGTCTGTAATAGGATATAAGAAGACTAATTCAATAATTTATATTTGCTGAGTTTTAACTGGCATCCCAATGTAGCTGTTTCTTTCTATTAAAAAAAAAAAAATTACTAGCTCTGATCCTTGTAAAACAAGGCAAGTTGGCTATACTTCAGATTTTGCTGTAGTCCCCCAGCCTCTCTTTCTAAATCATATTAGTTACTGTGAGGTTTAGTAATGTTAACTGTCCTCGGGGTAAAAGAACGTCATTTTGTCTCTAAGTTTTAAATTTAGCATATATTTATTTATTTATTTATTTTTTTTTTAAATTTTTTATTTTAAAGAATAAAAGAAGGATAACATAGTAATAGGGGGGACTTAGCAAATTACAGACAAAATGGTAGGAAATTATCAATGGTTATCGTTTTACGTATTATTATCTATAAAATAGTTTCTCAGGAAAACAAGTAGAAAAATAATAGTAAGTTAGAGACAAAAGAGGTAGGAGATTATCAAGAGTTGTTATAGCATATATTTATTTAACATGAGGTGTGTCCTTTATCTTTAAAGAAAGGCAGTTACCTTGTTTCCACTGTTTAATACATTTGCAGAGATCTAGATCTTGACTTCATTTTTAGAAACACAGAATGGGAGAAATTTAAGACATTCCAGAGTCTCATCTGTTGTTATTTAAATTTTGGAAATCTAGAGCATAGTGTTGAGAGATATAAACTAGACTCTAGCTCATCTAAGGTTTTATATTGGAATACATAAATATATGAGAAAAAATTTAATCTTGAAAAAGCATTTAACTTTAAAATAACATGAACTACACATTTTTTGTATACTGCTTTTTAGTAAAAACCAGTCAGATTATACAGAGTATTTTTTTCATAGTTCATTTGGCAAATAATACATAACCATTTATTTATATAATTAGGTATAGTTTTTAAAATGTGTGTAATCAGATTATAATCTCTTGAGTATATCATAAATTTCCAAAGCAGGAGTTCTCTTAATCTTACTGTGCCTTAGAAGAGTGGATTCACATTTCAGAGTCTCCAGGATTCCTTTTTAACACTGATAATGCCCATGTTAAGGTAGTTAAAAGGTTTAAAAATAAATTAGTGATTATATAGGTAAGGAAGATTTTAAGCACTGAATTTCTGGCACCTGTGAGTGCCAGAAAAAATATACTTGATATTTATGCTGATTAAGAGAATGAAAGAATGCTCACTAGCATGCAGAAGTTGTTTCTTCTCAGGAGTTGAAAGGAAAATGAAGTTATTATGGGTATGGGTTTGTATGACCTGTTGTAAGTTTAGATTGTTGTTTAAAAAGAGCATATTCACTTAGCTATGTGAAAATCCCTTCTTATCTACTTTTAACTGTATAATTAGCTACTAGTCAGTGAGTTCCTAGTGCATGTATTTATGGCATACTTTAATGGGCTTCCCTTTAACTACAACACAACTCCACTCTTAGCTCTATATTCCCCATTGTTCACATGAAAAAAACAGGCTTAAAAATGTAAAATAACTTAACAAGGAGCATAAATTAGCAACTGTTTATTTCTTCTGTGTGGCTTTTTCCCTTCTTGTGCCAGTTCTGAGATATCAGCCCCTGGCCTTGGGGTCCTCACCTTCACCGCAGGGTTTGGGACTCCATATTTGATGTAGTCTGTATTAATGCATGTTAGGGTGTTGAAACTATCTCCTCAGGTCACTAAGTGCCAGTTAGCATCTTCTTCTTCCCTCCTTGTTGTGAAAACCAGTAGTGTTTCCAGAAATTGTCCAATACAGCAGTAGAATTTAATTTTTATTGAAGAGAATCTCTTAAATCTTAAATGTTCAATTATGTATCTTTTGGTATTGTTTCAGTATTTTTCAGAGACCTTTATTCCCAGGAAGAAGTTGAATCTATGGCAGCTGAGCTATGATGCCTTTCTTCCATGAGAAGAAAATTTTACCTCTGGTCAATACAGCCAAGAAGTTAATGACAGGCCTCCATTTTTCTGTGACTCCCAAGTGAAGATGAAGACCTGACTGGGAGGGGTAGCCCCAGACCCAAGTTGTAGAAGCTCTATTTTGGCAAACTTGGGATAGGGTACTGGGCTGCCCTTCTGCTGCTGGCTCTTGCTCATAGGCAAGAGTCTTGCTCCAGCCTCCAGTCAGTCCCAGCTGCATCTGGCATACAATGCAGAGGACACTTCTAGAGGGACTACCACCACAAACTATCCCTAGAGCACCCTGGAGAGTAGGTGTTTCCCCATCTCCAGTACAGAGGTCTGGGAGTTCTGCCTAAAGAAGGCACAAACCCTAAGGACAGCATCTCTGCAGCTTTACCTGCAGGCTTTGGAATGGAGCGTAATGTGTAGGGGCATGGTTGGAAAGACAGGAGAGCACAATAGCCAGCACTTCAAAGGGAAAAGGTAGCAACCCAGCCAGAATGTCTTGTTGACAGTCCCAGAACCAAACTCATCACTAGGAAGCAATGTGCTTGTTCTAGGTTCCTCCTACTCAATTTAGAGGGGAGTGGGGACTAACTCCAGAGGGTTCCCAGAGAAAAGCAACCCATCAGTACTGCCAAAGCCTCACTTTGCAAAGGGGCCTCATCACAACCTCTGATCTGGCTAAATGATGCTAAACACCTATTTTGGTGTTTACCTAAACATTATTCTGGGTAAACACTGTTCTGACCCAGTGACAAACCCTGCTAAACTGAGTTTAAGCATATGATCATAAGCATGTGTCGGTGTGGAAGACTGAGTGCTCAAGGTGGTAGTCCCAGGAGTACCCAGAGAGAGCCTAGAAAGGCTCTTTCTTGAATGAGTATGAGTAGGACTCTGAACTCCCTGAATTGTGAGGAGTCACCAAGCCACACACAGCTAGTGAAAAGGGGTGAAATTGACTGGCTAAGTAACTTTAAATTCTGCTTTTGACCAATAAGTGGCTTATGTGGAGCCAAGAAGAAAAGAAAAGGAAACAAAATGGGTATAGGTGCACCTGCAAGAGATAGACTTTGCAGAAATAATTCAGTGAGGTCACTACAAAACTAAAGGACTAAAACAAACCCCCAAGTAATTTTTTTATCTTTATTATTGGAGCTCAATATTCAAGAATCAACTGAGGTGAGGCAGGAGAGCTAGTGTGTATGCTGTCATTGAATTCAGAGGGTTGGAGTCCAATGGACCTAATTAGGGCACTTAAATCTGACACTTTCTGATAAGATCTTTGACTGTCTACCTCTCAGGCTGCAATGGGCTTAGAGGATTTCAGGTGTGCTGAGGTAGCTGTAAGTGGCACTCAGTAAATACATACGTACTCTGTTGATATTAGTAACTTTCCCTGTTTTTGAGGAAAAGGAAGTTATTTCTGTTGTACATATGTACCTCCATACATTTTTTGAGTAGTTTGCAGCAGGGCTGTTTGTAACCAGTAGAGCAGAATTCTCTCTTATTGTGTTAGCTTCTTGCCTTAATGATCTTTGGTACTTTTTCTTTCCTAAATGAACCAAGCCCCCAGGAAGTATGTTTGTACTCAGTCCCTCCTTCCTCCTCACTTTTCCTTTTCAGTTACCCCAGTACTTAGGTACCCTAGTTACCTTCTTCCTGGTCTACCAGTGGACTCTTTTTTCCTTAGTCTTGAGTACTTAAATTTTTGGCCAAAGAAGGCTGTACTTGCAGAGGTGGCTCCTACCTTTCTGGTGTGGCCAGGACTGGGAGTTGGGAGGACTTGCTACATGCTATTGTGGGCCTTCTCTCCCTGGCTGGACATCACAGGCATTCTCATACTATAAATCCCTCTCCTAGAGCCTTTCATAGAGAGGTTTTTACCACCTGCTTCTGGAGCAGGACGCTAGTTTGCTTCAGGTGATATGCCCTGAATATCATTGTAGAATTTTGGGGCTGAACTGTACGATCAAGCCCACACTACATGCTTCCTCCAAAACCTCTGTTCCTCTTTTACTTTGATTTAGTTGGTTATCTGACTTTATTTACTAGACTGTAACTTCCTCAAGGTCAATAGAATCCATGGGAGCTCAATAAAGTTATACTTTTAACAGAGTAGGTGCTCAGTAAAGATGCTTAAATATGGAAGAGCTTAGCTATCTAAGCTGTGTGACAGTGTGTATCTAAAGTTTTTACTGAATAATTCTAGGTGTTTTGTAAAATCTTCAAGTCTTCATTTACTTTTTAAAATTTACTTTTAAAGGGAAGGAAACCTGCTTTTCTTAACATGCTATCATTAGCATCCTCCCCCAGTTTTTACTACAAATAGTATTATTTTAAATTAGTTTAACCATTAAATGACATTATTTTAGCTTTCGTATGAGGATTAAGGGATCTTTACCAGGGTTTATAGTATCCAAAGATGTAATTATTTCTGTGGGAAAATGTTTTATGAATACTGAACAATTTAGAAATGAGCACAGAAGTTTTAGGCCCTTTACTAAATGACTGTCTTCATTTAGTAAAGGTCTAAATGCAATGTCTAAATGACTGACTGAATTTTCAGTCCGCAATTAAGAACTTCACACAGTGCAAGGTCCTGAGTTCGATTTCCGGCACCAAAAAGACAAACAAAAGAAAGAACTTCAGAAGCCTGCTTACCTGTTTCTTCTTCCTATGTTTATGTTACTAGGTCATCCTGGGATGTGCCTTCCTTTAAAGTTAGAATCATGCAGTGTGCTTATCACACTGCCATACTAATAAAATTGTGTAAGAAACTTCTGTTTATGTTTCAAACTTAAATTCTTTTATTTAATCATACACAATTAAAATATGATTTTTGCTCTTGTAGTTCTTTTGCCTTTTTGTATACGTTTTAGAATGATTTTGGGGCTGGGGATTTAGCTCAGCGGCACAGCGCCTCCCTGGCAAGTGCAAGGTCGTGAGTTTGGTTCCTGGTACCAAAAGAAAAATAATCAAACAAAAAACCATTTAGAATGATTTTGTCTGTATCATTAAAAAAAAAAAAATCTTGCTGGATTTACGTAGGCACTATATTGGGCTTTTGTGTCACTCCAGGTGGAATTAACACTTCAAGTGTTGAATCTTTAGTCCATGCATGTGTTGTTTAAACATTTTCTTCCTGCTTGTTTAGTTCATTCTCAGTAACTTCAATTGGCAGTATAGATTTCTGCATCTAAATTCTGTGTATTATTACTGAATTTTCAGTCAGTATTTTTTGAAGAGTTGTATGTTTGCTAATTTCTTGGCATTTTGTATATATATACAGTCAAATCGTCTGAAAATAGGGACAATTATCTTTTTCTTTCTGATCTTGTTTGCTTCTATAGGCCAGAGCTTCCAACACTAGGTCAAACAACAGTGCTCAGAGTAGACATCTTTGTGTCATTTGCCACTTAAGGGGACATTCATTCTTTCACTATTAAGTGGGGGTTTTTTGGTAGATTTTTTTTTTTTTTTTTTTTTTTTTTTGGTCAAGTTTAGTGTTCCCTGTTTTCTGAGAATTTTGTGAAAAATGAATGGCACAGTCTTTCTTCGGGGTGTGTACTGAAGATTTGAACCCTGGGCCTCAGTCATGCTAAGCGTGTGCTTTACTCTGTTGAGTTACATCTCAGCCCATTAAATGACTTTTAAATTTTTCCTACATTTCAAATATTTTCCTGCATTTATCTGGTGTTGATTTTTGTCAGACTGTGAATATGGTACATTATGTTCATTAATTTTTGAGTATTGAACCAGCTCTATAGTCCTTGAACAAATCACTACTTATAATACTTTTTGCATATTGCTATGTTATATATGATCATTATTTATAATTCTTTTTGTATATTGCTATGTTATATATGCCACTATTTTGCTGGGCTTTTGTCTATATTCACTATGGATTTTGGTCTGTGGTTTTTTTTTTTTGCTTTTGTTTTGTTTTGTTTTTTGAGACAGGGTCTCCCTATGTAGACTAGACTGACACTGGACTACTGACATTGGACTACTCACTATGTAGCCCAGGCTGGCTTGAACTCACAGCAGTCCTCCTGTCTCAGCTTTCTGAATGCTGGGATTACAAGTGTGTACCATCATGCCCAGCTCTTTTTTGTTTTTGTATTATTTTCCTCTCGTTTTGGTGTATAATTAATACTCTTCACAACATGAATTGGAAACTATGCTCTTATTTCTTGGGGATTATATAGATTTGATGTTAATTCTTTAAATGTTTGATGGGGTTCTTCAGTGATGACTTTTGACTCTGTAGATTTCGTTTTTGGGATGTCTGATTCTTAAAAAAGTATGTGTTCTGTTATTGTTGAGTAGACAATTCTAAAAATGATGATTAGGATCTGCTGGTGGTTAGTGGTATTGTATTCTCATATGTCTTGCTGACTTTCTTTCCAGTCCTACCCATTGTTGAATGAAGTGTATCAGAGTCTCTAAGACAAGGGTGGATCTACCTGTTTCTCTATTCAGTTCAGTTTTTGCTTATATGACTTACAAGTGTATTCTTCAGTATGTGTGTGCCTTTAGGGTGGCCAAGCCTTGTTGAGAAAATGTCATGCCATCATCATGTAGTTGTCCTGGTTGTGCATACCTCTGTCTTTGTTCTGTAGTCTATTCCATCTGATGATAATGTAGTCATCCTGCTTATTGATTAAAATTAAGACAGCCTATTTTTTCTCATTCTACTACTTCAATACACATACCTTCTTTTATTTGAATTGAATTTCTCACATAGTATTAGATACTTTTGCTTTTAGGCAATTATCCAGTCTCTGGCTTTAATTCATATTCTCTAATCATTTGTGTCAGTATAATTTTTAACATATTATGATTCAGGTCTGCCCTTTTTGCGCTCTCTTTTTATTGTTTCTGACTTTTTGTGAGTCTTCAAAAATTTTTAGGATTACAGTTTGATTTACCTATGGTGTTTGTTATTCTGGGTATTTGTACCTGTATTTGTATATTTTACCACAATTCACTGAGATCAACCTTCTACCAGTATGATTGAAATGGGGAAACCATTCCTCTTTGAAGGCATTTTTCTTTCCTCGTTTATACTTCTCTCAAATATTTTGTTCTGCACTTATCAACAACCATATTGGTGTGATAATTTCTGCATCAGCTGTCAGAAATCATTTACCAACCTCAAGAAGAATGGGTTGTGGTTACCTGTTTCCTTTTTGTGTTGGCCATTTTTCTTTTTTGATCTTCCAAGATCATTTTTTACTTCGTTTCCCCAAGAATTCCTTGTAGGTGGGGTCTGCTAGAAATAAATTTCTCTTAGTTCTATTGCACTGAGGATGTCTTTGGCATTTTCTTTTCATTTTTGAAGGCTGTTCAGAATTCCCATAACTCTTTTTTCCTTCAGAATTTGAAGAATAATGATTTGCTAGTCTCTTATTTTCTCATGGGAAATCTCCAGCTATTCTTACTGTTTTCCTCCTCTAGGTGAAGTGTTATTTCTTTCTCTGATTGCAAGATTTTTTCTCTCCGATTTTGAAGTCTTGGTGTTACTTCTTTAGGCTTATCTTTTTGGAGTTCCTTCAGCTTCTGCATTTGAGAAATCCTCAGGCATTTCTTCTTGAAGTATTTTTCCTCCCTCCTCCTCTTCCTCTAGTTCTCTAATGACATGAATGTTGGTTCTTTTTTTATTGTTCAACAGGTTCTTGAGGCTCTGTTAATTTTATTTTCATTTTAATTTCTCTCTGGTTTTTTTTGAGTAATTTCTTTTGTTCTGCTTCAAGTTCATTTCTTCTCCTCTCTCCAGTCTGATGTTGATCCCATTCATTGACCATTGGGTTTTTCTTTTGGTCACTTGTTTTTTTAAAACAATTAGACTATGTTTGTACCTTATGTTTTCTTGCTGAGATTTATTTTTTACATTTGTCTCAGCCATGTTTGTGTTTGATTATTGTTATGGTTTGTGCCTGGGTGTCCTCCCAAAGCCTCTTGCGGTGATGGGGCAGGCTTCTAGAGTTTGATTGATTATGGGTGTGAGCCCTACACCCGCCCTGGGGTGGATAGTTTGCATATGTAAGGGAGAGGAAGAGGCTGCTAGCTGCCATTCCTCCCTTTTGTGCTTGTTGCTTTTGCTGTGTTGCACCGCCTTGAATGGTTGCCCTCTGCCATGTGCCACCCTGCCTTGTAGCCAGCCAAGTAATGACTGACACCTCCACAAGCTGTAAGCTAAATAAACCTTTCCTTCCTAAATTTTGGGCATTGGATATTATGTCCCAGCAATGAGAGAAAAGTAACCAAGACAATTATTGAAACATGTTCATCATGATTATTATAAAGTTATTTTCAGATACTTCTCAGATCTATAGTTTTTCTGTGTTTAGGCCTGTGATTGTCTTTTCTCATTCAGTTTGAAATAGTTTTTGTCCTTTTTATGATAACTGATTTTTATTGAAACTGAACATTTTGAGTCCAGTATTATAAGATTGTGGATCTCTTTAAAATCTTTTATTTTACCAGTCTTCCCTGGGCACCACTCCTTTGAGTAAGGGGAGGGCTGCTGCTTCATTATTGCCAAATGGTATTAGACGTTGAGGTTCCTCATTTGACCTTACAATGACTCTGTTCAGCATAAGAAGCACCCCAGAATAGCCTTCCATGAGTACAAGTGTGGGCTCCTCTCTGTCCTTGCAGAGGGATGAGGAAGGATAGGGTTTTCTATGGTCTTTTGCTGGAGTATGGTGGTTACTGTCCAAAGATTTTCTGTCCTGTTAGTTAGTCCCTTTTCTTTCCTGTTGGCTAGAGTGTGGACTTGGGACTATTTTGTCCATGTATGTTGGTTTTTTATGGGTGCCCAGTTCTTTAGTAGCTAGTCTGAGACACTGAGAGGTCACACCACTGTCCCTTGATGCTTGAGCCCTCTAATTGGAGCCTTCCTTTCCCCTTCCAGAAACTTCCCATATTTTTTTATGAGTAATGTTTAGTATTGTTTGCTGTTTACTGAGAACAGAAACCATACATGTATGTTTCTGAGAGTAGAAGTCCCTTAAAGATTTTATTCATTTTATACTTTTTTCCCCTGGATTTAAAATTTTGTTTTCTTTGACATTGTGCTCATCATGTAGTTCAGGTTGGCCTTGAACTCATGATGATCTCCCTGCCTCAGCCTCCCAAAGTGCTGGAATTACAGGTATGCACTCTCATGCCTGGCAGATTTTAAATTTTTTTGTTCCTATATAGAAAAATTTAGTTTGTGAAACATAGCATAATGAACTGCTGTATATAGTCACCATCCGAAGTTAACAGGGGTCATAATATGGCCAGTCTTGTTTCATCGATGTCTCATTTTTCCTCTTCTACAGTGAATCATAAATCTCATTATTATATGATTGTGTTAATATATTCTTTGTTGTTTAAAAAGCAGAACCATGATGCCATTATCATGCCATAAAACATTTCATAAAATTTATTGTCTTGTATCTAGTCAGTTTCCTACTTTCTAACCACGTCATTCATTTCTTACTACATTTAGTCTCTTCAAGTCATAGTAGGATCTGTCCCATTATAATTGGTAGGTATGTCTCTTAAGTCTGTTTCTACCTACACAGTTTCTTCTTTTCTTTTTTACTAATTGAAGAATCATTTGATTTACAGAATTTCCCATATTCTGTTGAGAGGCAGAGGCAGGAAGATCACCATGAATTCAAGGCCAGTGTGGGCTAAGTAGTGAGTCCAAAGCTAGCTTAAACTACATAGCAAGACCCTGTCTCAAAAAAAAAAAAAAAGAAAAAAAAGAATTTCCTGTATTCTACATTTGCCTGGCTTTATACCTTTGGTTGAATGTATTCCTTTATTGCTTGTATTTCTGTTAACTGGTGGTAAGATCTAAAAACGTGTTTCATACTCATTTTCTATCTTCATTCTTTCTTTCTTTTTTTAAAGAATGTTGCATCCACACTGTTAGTAATTCCTGTTGCTTAACTTTATAGGCATGTGATGTCTGGATTGATCCCCCTACCATTCAGAGGGTGGAGTCACAAGTGGACTCAGGTGTTGCCAGCTGGTCTAGCCAGTATAAAGTACTCATCATTTTTCTTGTTAGCAGTTCATTATTTCATTAGATGTTGAAAAATAGTTACATGTTAATTCCGTTACTCCTTTTGTATTTATAGCTGACACTCTTATATTAAGATCTTATCTTGCTGGGCATAACAGTGAATGCCTATAACCCCAGCATGCTGGCAGGCTGATGCAGGAGGATTGCAAGTTTGAGCCCAGGCTAGCAACTTAGCTGGATAGCAAGACCCTGTCTCAAAATAAAAAAAATAACAAAAGTAGCAGGGGATGTAGCCCACTGCAAAGGCCCTTGTTCAGTCCCTGTAGCATACAAACAAAAGTAAAAAATCTTTTCCTGTCAATTCTTTGGTTACTGTGAAATTCAAGGAAAAGCAAGACAGACTTTTGATAGTGCCCTTTGCCTATTTTAAGAACATTATGCTAGAAAAACTAAAAATAGGATTACTATATGATGCAGCAATCCCATTGAGAAGATTTGAAATCAGTATTTTGAACGGATACCTGGAAACCTGTGTTCATTGCACCACTGTTCACAGTAGGCAGGAGATGGAAACAGAGTGAACGTCCATCACAGATGAGTGGGTAAGGACAATGTGGTGTAATGGGCCTGTATACCTGAGTACTGGTCAGCATTCTAAAAGAAGGAAATGTCACTTGTGGCAACACAGTGAACCTGACGCACGTTATACAAGTGAAATAAACCAGGCACAGAAAGACAGCTTTGCATATTTTCACTTACACGTGGAATCTAAAACAGTGAACTTGCCAGATGCAGAGTGTGTTGGTTTGGGGGTTATTTTTGCAAGGGGAACAATATAATACAGGACATATACTTTATATGGTTATTTATAATAGTCACCCAAAGAATGATGTACAAAAGAGTACGGGGAATTTGTCCATACACTAAGACCAAGGAATCCAGCTGAGGGCCTGGATTCTGCAACAATATCCTACATGAGTCCAGCTGAATACCTAGAGCTCATAATAATGCCTCCCACAAATCCATGTGGAAGTCCAGAGCCCATGACAACGTCTCATGCAGGCCTGTTTCATGGATCTGCTGGGAAGGCCCGAAGGTCAGTAGTAGAATCTACAAAGTCTGTACCAGCAGGATGAAGGACCTGTGCTAGCAGGCTGAGGGATCTGCACTGGAGCCAGGAAGTGATGCTCAGAAGAACCAGAGCTCCCCCCAAAAGTACCACAGCCATCCTTGGCAACAGTGAGGTCCCGAGCTCCTCCGATGATCAGGATGGCCAGGTTCCCATCGGAAGCCAATGCAACAAGCTTTTCCAGGAGGCCGGCAGTGCACCATCTTCCCCTCCGGAACCAGGAAGCGATGCTCAAAGTGAGGACCAGAGCTCCACCAAAGTGAACCAAAGCCATTCTCAGTGCCAGCGAGGTCCCGAGCTCCTTGGAGGATGAAAACAGCCAAGTTCATCAGGAAAGCCAGCTCCCCACAGCTTCTACCAGCTCCCAACAGCCTCTCTCGGCTCCCAACAGCCTGCTTCTTCTTCTCCAGGTCTGCCTCTTATGCTGCTGGCAATAATCCTCAGGTGGGCCTCCCACACACACCCAGCACCACACTCACTCAGTTCAGCTGGGGGTTTATAAGTTGACCACCAGTTATCAATCTGCTACACAGAGGTAGAGGGGTTATCAGAGGATTGGGGTAAGCAGTGGGGAGGTGTTGGTCAAGGGTACAGAGTCTTAGACAGGAGAGGAACATTCTTTTCTATTTATTATTTTTGGTTTGTTTGTTTGTTTGTTTGTTTGTTTTGGTACTGGGAATCAAATTCAGGACCTTGTGCTTGCCAGACAGGCGCTTGTGCTGCTGAGCTATATCCCCGACTCCTCTATTTTTTAAAGATTTATCTGTCTATCTATCTATCTATCTGTGTAATAAAAGTGTATTCTATAATTCAGAATTGCTAAGAGCACACTTGAAATGTTGTTATCCTAAAATGACAAGTATTTGAAGTGATAGATATGTTAATTAACTTGGCTTAATTTTTTTTTTGTTGTTTTGTTTTGTTTTGCTTTTTTGTGACAGTGTCTCACTATGTAGCCCACGCTGACCTCAAACTCACAGTGATCCTTCTGCCTCAGCCTCCTAAGTCTTGGGATTATAGCCGTGTGTTACCACATGCAACTAGCTTGACTTAATTATTTCACCCTGTATTTGTAATTGATAACACCATTTTATATCCCATAAATATGTACAGTTATAATTTGTCAGTTGGACAGTTTCCAATAGCAACAAGAACAAAAGTATATGTTAGCTTAGGTTAGGTTCTTAATAAAGGTAAAGACTATTTCAAAGTAAATGTTTGAACTCATACACTTAAAATTTTTTTCAATTTTTTTTATTAGTATGTGTTTATAGTATATAATGATCACATTCTTTGTGGGGGGTTGGTACAGGAATGTAATACATCTCAGTTCTTTTTTCCTTCCCTACCCCCACCCCATTTCTTGGTCCCCTTCCCATTTGCAAAAGATCTATCTCCCTACTTTCTATAATCTTTTATTTTGCTCTCTTATGTTTTGGGTTTCTCATAGTAGAGAAACCACGTGATATTTAATCTTATATTTCTGATTTATTTTACTTAACATTATGGTCTCAAGGTGCATCCATTTTCCTACATATGACTTAAGCTTGTCCTTCTTTAAGGCAGAGTAGTACTTCATTGTATATAAATGCCATATTTTCTTTATCCATTCATTTGTCGATGGACATATAGGCTGTTTCCAAGATTTAGCTATTATAAGTTGTACTCCTATAAACATGGGTATATATATATCACTGTAATATGATGTTTTTAACTCAGGAAGATACGTAAAAGGGAAATAACTGGGTGAGATGCAATTTCTAGTTTCAGTTTTTTTGAGGACTCTCCATATTGATTTCCATAGTTATTGTACTAGTTTACATTCTCATCAACAGTGTAGAAGGATGAACCTTTATATTTTAATACATTTGATGCTACATAGCACATTATTGATTTTCCTAGTCAGACTGTCCTGTTTTTCTCCAATTGCAGTCTCTATGTTTGCTCTGTGACCTTTGGCACTTGCCCTTTGGAATGGAAACATGCCTTGTTTGAGGCTACTGGTCTTCCTTTCAAGTTAGAGTACTCAGATTCCTTCTAGTCCTTTTCTTTGGACACAGCTTGATTTCTTTTTTTGGAAGGAGTTAATTTTTCAAAGGTATACTTACATTTCCCATTCAAATTTAAGATTACAGTTTCTGCATCTTTAGTTTGTTTTTTATGTCTTATGTCGAGAGCTTTCCTTTGCACATTTCCATTATCTGTGAATTTTACTTAAGAAAGAGAAATACCACCAGTTCCTCAGCAACACATTGCAAGTTTTAATCACCATGACATTAGTAACTGGTAATTGTGTGAAGAAGAAGTTTTGTGTGTGGCTCTTCAGTCCACAGATCACTGTGCAGACAGCCTAGGTGCCATGTGAAAATTGAGAACAACCACTTTCTGAGTCTTTCAGGGTGCCTGCATATTTGTATGCGAATCACACATGGGCAGCAAAGCATGTAGTTATATTGCCCCTTGTCAAAGTCAGTTTCCCTTTTACCCCCAAACACAATTCTATCACTCTTATCTGGTGAATCAAGGCATTATTTTAACTTCTAAAGCCTGTTATCTTATATGGTCTCCAGAACCTGTTTTTGTCACATTAGATGGTAATTACCTTATTATTTGAGTTTTTGAAGTGGGTCAGAAAGGAAATAGTTGAAAATGTTCCAGCACAGTGGCAAGAACTGACAGTGAATGTTGGGTGTGAATAATTGCAGAACTCTGTGGAAAGCTAGTTGGGAGTACATAGAGTTGTAGAAGAAATAGGTGGCCATAAGAATGTCTGCATCAGGGGGCCGGGGATTTAGCTCAGCAGCACAGCACCTGCCTGGCAAGCGCAAGGTCGTGAGTTCGATTCCCATTACCGGAAAACAAACAAACAAAAAAATAAAGGCAGATCATTTAACAAATATGACAGACTCACCAAAAGCATGAACATCTCCACATGATATTCATACTTGGGGGTTGGGGATTTAGCTCAGCGGCACAGCGCCTGCCTGGCAAGCGCAGGTCATGAGTTCGATTCCTGGTACCAGGGAGCGGGGCATGTCTGCATCAGTGCTTTTCTAAAGGACTGTTGGTTTGCAGGGGGAAGAATTCAGTGACTGTTAGTCAGCTTTCCTATTGCTGGGACACAAAACCTGACACCCACAACTTAGGGGTTTAATTTGTCATGTAGTTTCAGGGGCTTTAGTACACGGTTGGCTGACCTCAAAAATCATAGTGGAAGGGTATAGTGGAGCAGATCTGCTTTGTACATGGTGGCTGGGAAGCAGAGCATGGGACCACATATAGACCACAAGGTCATACACCCTTGACCCACCCGGAGACACCCATAAGTTGCCTTTACTCTCCCATGCTGCTGCTAAGCCAATCAAGATGATAATCCACTTTAACCATCATAGTGACAATGAGCTTCTTGACATAAATAAGGAGAACATAGCATATTGATGAAGATGTCTTGAAGGAAGTGATGCTAATAAAAATCTTCATCTTAAAGACACTCTCTTGGGTGTTTCACAACACTGGAAGTTCCTCAATGGATGTTTTAAGCTAATTCCAACTTTGTGCAGAGCATGACAGTGCCAAAGCTTAGAAAGTCTCTCCCTCCTAATTGGAGTTGTGTGACAAGAAGTAGGCAGCAAGAAGTATTGAAACTACTTCTGTAGCTTTTTTTTTTTTTTTTTTGGCCTTTTTGAGACAGGGTCTCGCTATACAGGTCAGGCTGACCCTGAGCTCACTTTGTAGCCCAGGCTGGTCTTGAACTTGCAAAGATCTTCCTGCCTCAGCCCCCTGAGTGCTGGGATTATAGGCATGCGCCGCCACGCCCAGCTTCTGTAGCACTCAAGAAGAAACAAATCACTTTTGTTCTCATCGTTTCTACTGTTCTAAGTAACCATGTACTCAGTGAATCTTTGTTTTACTTCATTTCCCAATACATTTAAAACTGACAGGAGGAGAATTTCAGTGTAAGTTTTTTAACAGTCACAGAACAATTGTCATTTTCCCACTGATTGTGTCTCATAGATCTAGCTTGAACAGTCATTTTTACAGCCTCATGTTAACTGCTCTAAGAAGTGTAGCCTGTGCTTATTTACTGTGCAGCTATATCTGCATGACAGTTTTGTAACAGTATTAATATTATGCTAATAATATGTAATTGAATGCTATTCATAATTTATCTGGTTTTTTTCTTAGAAATTAAATCCCATTATTGTGTGTTATTAAATGAAGCTTTGACACCCTAGAACATGACTATGCCAGCGTTGTTGTTGGATCTTGATAAATCCCTGCCATAGCAGAGATAGAAATGGTGATACCACATGGGCCGTCACCAGTGTCTATGACCAGTGGAGGAAGGGCAGGAGGAGAAATTATCACAAGAGGGCACTAGGACACTTTGTCCATCATGGGTATGTCTCATTGGTGATTGTAATTTCACAGACTTGTATATGGAGTTATGCATCATATGATGACATCACAATCAGCCGCAGAGCCACATATAGGAGTGTAAGCTAACCCTATGAGATTTTAATTCAGCTGAAATACTCTTTTGCCAAGTTGTGTCATAGGTGTCCTACTGTAATGGGACAATGCAGTATGCACAATTTTGGGGTGAGGCTCGTATAACCAAACCTATTTTGCATACAATTACATAAAAATACAGCACATAAATTATGTGTAATATGTAAAACTTGATGATAATAAGTGAATGTTACTCAGTTATGTATTATTATTATTATACTTTTTATTATTATTTGAGGAAGTACTGCTACTTAAAAAAAGAAAAAGTTTACAATAAAACTATGCTATGTTACACTGGCGTTTTGTGCATTACTTACTGGCTGGTACATTAAGAGGCCCCATCAGTTTATTTCCCATCTAGGGAAGTATACACAATGACAGAATCTCCTAACAATTCCTTTTTTTTAGGATGCATCACTCTCTCGAATATGTGACTATAACATGAAACATCAACTTGTACACTTTAAATGTGAAAGTTATTCTGTGGCCATTATAATTTAATAATGGTGTTCTTTAATATAAAAAAGACATGCTTATATACACAGAGGAGAGACTGAGCTACCACATACAGCCAGCAACCCACAGACAGCATTAACCACAGAATGAGAGTATCAGTTATTATTGTACAACCCAAAATACATGCAGATGCAAAGAGACCACCTGTAGTCACAAGACCTGCTAGATTGTGTTTTCTGCATCCTTGAAAATTAGGAATCTAAATGTAGAAAGGAGATGCAACTGACGGTGTGGGGAGAGCAGGTTAAAGAAATACCATGTGGTTGACTTTGAATTAGCAAATCATTCTGAACTCATGATACACAGTATGTGTACACATAAACGTTTTCTCTTGTTCACTGGAAAGACCTGTAAACAGTGCCTAGTCTATTAGCAGTAAGCATCTTGGAATACCACATTGGAAGGAAACTGTCAGTCTACTAGGTTTATGTTATTAGGACCAAAATGCCAAAATGAAGAGGCAGAGCTGTTGGCCAATTGTGGGTAATTCCAGATTCTTTAATAACAATAATTGCATTGCATTGAAACTTGCCATTACTGCAGCTCTTCTGCTTCCCTCCTTCATAGGCACCATGTGGTGATAGAGTGCTACCTCATTGTCTTGAAATATTGTAGGTGAAGAATAATGAGGAGCCAGCCTTTTCTTACAGGAGTTGTTCTCTTAGATGACCAACCCAATCCAAAGGGCAGAAGCCTCTTGAGTTTTAGTCCAGCTGAAATTGTAAAAAGGAAGGATAGGCCATCAGCCTCTTCATCCTCTAGTACAGCCGTGAGTCTGGACCTTGAGCCTTAGTGGCTCCAGTGTCAGAGCAGAGCAGAAGCTTGACGCAGTGCCTCTGGACAGAGGAAACTGAGACCTGTAGAACATGAGCGGGGGTGCTGGCACTAGTGCACAGGGGTCCATGAGTGTTCACTCAGCCCAGTGCAGACTCAGCCTTTCAGCAGATAAATTGGAAGGGAAAGGAGTGCAAAGGACGTAGAGATTAACCTGTGACTTTGATGCACACTGAAGAGTCAGCAAGACTGTGCAAGTAGGTGATAATCCCTAAAGCACAACCAGGAAGTGGAGGATTTCATAGTGTTCCTTCAAGAGGAGGGAAGGAGCTGTGATTGTGCTGGGACATATAGTGGCTCTTCTGAGGGATCTTCCAGTTGTTCACCAGGGTATTTGCTTTTTAAGAATTCATAGGATGTAACAAGGCTTTTATAGCTTTCTGTAACTATTTTATTCTATAATTAAAACATTTAAGAACCCTAAATATCACTTGAATGAATTCTTTCTGTGATTAAGCTATGAATTTGTTATGTCTTATACGTTTTTATTTTTTAGGTATTGCTTTTTAAAAGTTGGGTATGCTGAGGTTGAGGCAGGGGGATTACAAGTTTGAGTCCTGTCTGGGCAACTTAGTGAGACTGACTGAAAATACCATTTTAAAAGGCTAAGGACATAGTTCAGTGGGAAAGCACTTGATAGTTTGCCTGAAGCCCTAGGTTTAATCCCTAATACTAAAAGAAAAATGTTTGATCTAACCTGTTTCTTCAGTTATGTACCTGATTTCCAAGTGAATAGTATAAAATGAGACATAATCAGAAAGTTCTGCCTAATCTATCCCTTTTCTCTGTATAGGTATGATTCACATATGCATGCACATACAGGTAGGCTTGTGTGCAGGCATATTTATATAAACACAAAGATATGGGCATACACAGTTGTGCACACAGAAAGCACAGAGATACACAGATACATGTGTGGGCACATTTCTCTAAACATGCAACCATGCACACAGAAATACATGCACATAAACAAATCTGTGTGCATATAGACACATATATATGCACACAGATGCACATGTACACACAGATATGTACACAGGTAGTTGCTATACATATACAAGCAGATAGCCACACACATACATTTTTTTCCTTAACTATGTTATTCTGGATGTAATGTTCTGCACATTTCTTCATTTAACAATGTGTCCTAAAGGTCTGTCTTTAGTAGTATGTTGATGTTTTTGTTTTTTCCTTTTAAAATTTCTCTGTATGTTCTGTTTCTGCTAGCTCTCTAATTATCTCTGACCTTTTATTACTGTAAAAAAGTGTTGCAGTCAATGTGTATGTGTGTATGTCATCTTATGTTTTTGCTGTTCTATTTGTAAGGAAGCATCTGAGAAGTGGGATGTTATAGCATCGTCTGAGAGTGAATACAGTTTTAAATTTGACATTTTTCCATATTTAAAGTTTGGTATGGTTCTGAGTATCTAATAGCACTTACTCAGGTACTAGCATTTTAACTAGGATTCTATCACTGAACATATATTTTATGGTAGTAAATGTAACATTTTATTAGCTAGATAATATATATACAGTTTGATATTTTGTGTATATCTTATTTCATTATCAAAATATATGTAGATTAAAGATACGATCAATTTAGTCTTTCTAAAACATCATAGTTAATATTAAGCTTAATAAGCAAGAACATCAAATAGAAAAGGAGTGATTAAAAGGTTTAATGACCGTATCTTTCTACAGACTTGTTCTTTGAGTCAAATACTATCATCTGAAATAAGGCTTCTAAAGTTTTTTTGTTCTCAGGACTATCTAGATATATCAATTTTGGGTCCTGTTGTATGCTGATGTGTGCTTTGCACCCATAGATTAGGAGTAATCTTCTGTAATGTATTTCAACAGTGATGATCTTTTCTACTCTACCTTCTAGGTTCATGCTTTATTCGAACAGACCAGCTTGATGGTGAGACTGACTGGAAGTTAAAGGTGGCAGTGAGCTGCACGCAGCGGCTACCAGCTCTAGGGGTGAGCGCCATGGAGACTATAGAATCCTTTTATTTTAGAGGTCAGGTCAAGGGAGGAGGGCATTTCTGTTTTTACCAGCTAACTTAATTAGTGTGTTGAGAATTTATTTTATCATTTCCTTGTTCCTAGTGAAGAGTCATTAAAAATGATGACAAAATAATTTTTGTGGTTTCTTAGTGTATAACTTCCTTTAAGTCATTTGAATATTCCTATTGTTTGACACTTAAAATTTTCTGTCCCTTTTTCTTTTTCTTTTGTTATTTTACTTTCTCAGTTAAATAATGTTGATGTTGAGGACTTGATGTTGCTGACTGATTTACTCCCAAATAATTAGTCAAGTATTGCTTTGGAGACTGGAATTTAGACACTGATTTAGCCTTGCCTTTGAAGTAAGCCTATTACCTGTGGCTTTTTCTCAACCATAGCGAACTTCTGTGATCAGAGGAAGCAAGTGCCACTGTGCCTCTTGAATCAGTGGTAGGAGTCTGGCTTGAACTTTACTGAGTGTTCATTTGTACTTTGGAAAGGTGCATTGTGGATTAGAGAGAACAAGACCATGGTTCATTCTATTTCCAGTGATCTCAAAGTTTCTCTTGCAAATGTAAAAATATCCCAAACTAACACACATTTTGTATTTTGTGTTCATATGTAGTATTGTTCTGTAGTATAGTATTGTTCTGTTCTGTATAGTTCCGTAGTATTGTCCTACAGGATTTCCTAATAGTCTCTGGAGAGTAGAGAAAGATTGAGATCATTTCACGGTGACCTTCGACCCAAGCAGTTGGCTGAGAGAAGGGAATTTTGATACTGTAGATTCAGTCCCTTTCCTTAACCTAGTTGTGTTAGGGTTGGTACAGCGGCATGACTTGCATGTAGTTTATAATTACCATGGAAACAGGAACCTTCTTGATCTTCTTTATGCAAATTTCCTGGAAAATGTGTTGACATACATAGGGCTGAGAGGTACTTTGCTATTCAAGTACTTTGCTTTTGCCTATATTTTGGATACCTAGATTAAACTTAATTCTTTATGTATTTTGTGTATTTTCCAAAACCAGTGAGACCCAGATGAGAGTTTCTTATTCCTTTCTTGTCTGTTTATTTATCATTATATGATAATGTGTTGTCACATTGTCACTGTAATCCTCTCTCCTTTTTTAAAATTGAGAATACAAAGCATGGGCAAAAGGTTTGGTGAATGTTTAAATTTTAAAAAATGGTTACAGTAAAAGACACATTGTCACTAGTGTTCTTCAAAATACTCCCCTTGTGTTGAAGAAATCCCAAGATTCTTACCACTTTCTGAAGCAATTCTGGAAGTTCTTGTTCATGTCTGTAGTTGTGCTTCATAGCTGCCTGGATGTCTTGAATGGATTTAAAACATTTAACTTTGATAAAGAGCCAGAAGTCACACAATGTCAGATTAGGTGGGTAAAGAACAAGGTTTTATGAGGCTGCCTTTCTGTTAGCAGTGTTCACCAGGCGAAGACACTAATGAAAGCGGCTTGGTACCTACCCTCTTCCTGCTGTTAGAGCTTCTCAGCTGTCTCTCAGGATACATTCTTTCAAAAAGGAGAGAAAGGCTTATATTTTACCTGACCCTAATAGTAACATGTAGTTTGAAAAAAATATATAAATCATAAAGTGGAAGACATTGGCTGCCATCATATTTGCTGTACACTGCTCCTGGCAGCACCCTTTCTTTACTCTCTTACCACACACTTGGATAGTGGAATGGTGCTATGCGTACAGTTTTCACAGTAGGCTATTTATTCAACAATATGTTTATGTCATTTTCATGTATTATTTGAAAGTTTTATATAAATTTTATTAATAAGTTTTATGAAACTTTGACATCTTTATACAGTATGACTTAACCTGTGTTTTAAAATGATTTTTAAAGTGGTTACACCTTTGGTTTTATGCTGAGACTATAATAGTAGTTCCACTCATGATTATATTTAGATGGTTATGTTTTAAGTAACTTGTTTTCATATAAGATTTCTAATCTGTCTAGTACTTATTTTGGGTCAAACTATTAGTGAGAAATCAAATCAAAAGGGAGGAGGGCAGAGAAAGATCCCTGATTAGTTGCATTAGTACTATTCACTGAATACTTAGTATTTTTTCACAAATTAAAAATTTCCATCACATGATTATATAATTTTAAACTCTCAATATTTAGTATGATAGTGAGTGTGCCTATTTCCTCATACTTTGGCCCAGTGCATATTACAAATACATTTTCTCAGTCTGTTTCTTAACTGCTATCTTCATCATATCTTTTGCCATATTAATGTGTTAAATTTTATTTGGGTCAGTATTAGTATTTTGCTATATGTTTGTAGGTTTCATGTTGTTCCCAGAGGGCATCCTCCCATCAGTATTCATTCATCTATCTTTTTAACCACTTTAAGTGTCTGTCAGTAGGTGGAGTCTAAGAGTGAAAGGCTGGTCATTAGCATTTATGGTATTACAAGTATTGAAATATTCCCTTAAGTTCTACAGATGTAGAAGGAAGTTCCATTGCTCCACTTGTCTGTATAGTCAGTTGAGTGATTCAGTGTGCTGGTTAAGCAGCTCCTCTTTTACTGGACTTTCATCTGTGCATAGTCAATGCTTTGCTCTGGCCCGAGTATCCTTTATTCCATTGTTTCCTGTCTCAGCTCTTTCCCACCATTGTCATATTTCCCAATGGTTTCTATTTTTTCATGTTGCAAAATAAAGCTATGTCATTATCTTAGACTTAGGGCATCTAGCTCATTATTCTCATGCTGTTTGGTAAAGAAAATTTTATCAGAGAATCTCATGGCCTGTTGACTTTGTAATGTAAATTGCACTGATTGTTGGGTAGTGCTACTTTTTCTGCGTTACATCTTTCTTCTTGTATGCTTCATTTCCTTTGCTGGTATACATTCTCAGGTAAACTCTCCACTTTAAAGGAAGGGAGGGAAGCAAGGACAGAGAGGGGAAAGAGAAAGACAATGTGAGAGACAAAGAGACTGAGAGACTGAAAGACTGACTGATGAAGAGTCAGTATCCTTGGATCCATTAGAATGTTTCCTGAGAACTGAAAAGGATTTTATGTGGTATCTTACTTGGGTGATAACTCCATCTTCTATTCATTGCTCCTGCAAATCCTTCCAGTAATCTTGGGGTATACTCTTGGTAAGCAGCTTGGGAATGACCACAGTAAATGATAATTTTATGATAGATATAATTTTGCCAAGAATAGTAGAAAAGTATAGAATTGAAACACTATATTAGAATTTGCCTGAGTGAAAAGGGAAGGATAGACAAACATGTCTGTGGTGTGTGATTCCACTTATAGGAAATTCTATAGACTAGAAGTTGGGGTGGATACTGCAAGGCAGTCAGGGATATTTTTAGAGGTGGTGAAATATTTGATACCTGTGGTGATGGTAATAGACATATATATCAAAACAAAATTTTATACTTTATGTGCAGTTTATTTCATATAAATTATACATTATTAAAATAGTTAAAATTCTAATAAACTATCTATAACTTTGTGTACTCTGCTGTAATCACAGGAAGTTACATTTTATTTTATTCAGTATTATAAGGATATTATCTTCATTTTTGTTAATAGCACATACATATATATAAATATATATTTCAGAATACTTAGCTATACATTTCTTATAATGCTCCTTTAAAATTTTTATGGCTGGTATACTTTGATAAGGAATATAATTAAGCATTTGAATGAATAAAGCTTAACTGAATTTCTGATTTAGTAATCAATTTAAATTTTTACTGTTGTAAAATTAAACCCACTAAATATAGATTTAATGAAAAATAGATTTTTTCATAGAAAAGAAAATTCTGAATTTATTGTGGACACAGGCAATGGAATTTTGCTTAGCATTTCTTGTTTTTGTTTTTGTTTTTTTTTCTTTTGGTTTTTCTCCGGTACCGGGAACCGAACTCACAACCTTGCGCTTGCCAGGCAGGCGCTTTTGCCACTGAGCTAAATCCCCAGCCCCTTGCTTAGCATTTCTTAGCTTATGCTGGCCATAATTGCCACTCCTATTTGAATTCCTGTGTTTCTATTGTGATGGGATTGGTGATATTTTGTGTCATACTGCTATTTGTGTCACTTCTGATGATGCCATCATGACATGCCCGAGTAAGTATCCTTGGATCTATTAGAATGTTTCCTGAAGAACTCAGGACAGCACTTCAGAGTAACTTCTGCTGTTCACTGCGTTCTCAGTTGTTTAATATGGTCAGATGCTTGAAATTTCAGAGGAATGAGTGATAATAGCTGTGCTGCAGGTCCTGCAATGTGGATGCTGTTTCTTGTTTCTTGTTGCTGCATGGAGGGATCAGTTTTCAGGCACCATAGACATTGGAGAAATAGGTTTCCGGCTTTGTGATCAAGCAAATTTATTAACCATGAGGCCCAAGTAATTTTCAATAAATCATGACTTGCTGATTTATTTCAAAAGATCCACATAGCAGTAAACAATACCATTTACATTTAATTAGTTTTATTGAATGAAAGGCAATTTTATTTGTAATGAACCACATGTTATGATTAAGGATGTATTTTAATGACCTTTAAGTAATGTGAACAAATGTTGCCCTTGACCTAATAGCAGAGGCTTTCTTACATTATTGAAAACTTCAGAATGATTTTTAAATTATCATGAAAAGCTTCAAATGACATTCTCATTATTGTGCCATTATTCAGTCATTTGATGTCTAATATATTAGATGAAATGCACTCTCTAAGTGTTCATGTGCATGTAGAAATGAGGATTGTTGCTAGCTTGTTCTTTATTTTCCTGTATCAAAAGATAAGTCTATGGTAGGGAAAGTTTCATGATCTGAAAATCGCTGTGACAGTGTAATATTTAGGTGAACGATTCTTGCCTTATCTATAGTCTTCGGGCTGCTTAAATACTCTACTATGTGTTCGTAAGTCTCATGTTATTATACAATGTATTTCTCTTTCTGTAAACTAGCTTGACTTAATTTTTGTAGATTCCAGTGTGGTCTGGGCTGCAGTAACAACACTACTGTGATGAATTAGTGTGTTCAGCTGCACTCATCCCTTCATCCAGCCTGTGATCCAAGGAACTCGAGAACTAGTCTCCTTGTTTCCTGGAGTCCTGGAGGCCTGTGCTTGGTTGAGTTAGGAAGACAGGAGAGAAGGAGCTATCTTTCTGCCATGCTGTTTTCTGCTGGCAAATATTTTTGAAGGGACTTGTTCATGCTCCTCAGCCTCAGGGCTTGCATGAGAGTTGCTGTCTTTGCACAGCATGGAGTCACAGCTTTGTTGTCATGTCTGGAGCTTTATCCATTCTATAGAGCATCTTCTGTAACATTCTGAGAATATTTTGGGGGGTTCAGTTATGAATTTTGTCCCTTCCTCTGATACTGGAGCATATTATCCTGAATGTGAAATTTCTTCTGCTGTAAGATCTAGAGTGCTTCTGATTTCTAAACTGAAAGTTGACTGATGCACCTCTATTCAAGAGAAGATTTTTTTTTTCTTTGTCTTCTTCATTTGACAACTCTGGTAGTCCAAGGCTAGTGGGATAGCTTTGCCATCTTTGGCCATGTGACTTCCCACAAGGAATCCCAGGGCCTGTCCAACTCCATACTGGCCAGTGGCAGAGAGAAAGGAAGGGGTTAGCGAGTTCTTGTACCCCAAGTATGTCATTGTACTCATTTCTTATTGTGCTCTGTTGATCAAAAATCAGTCATATGGTCATAACTAGTTGCAGATAATGCGGAGGAATGGTGTATCAGGAAGCCACTCACTAGTCTGAGACTTGAAAGTTCTAAGTCTAAGATGGAAGATAGTCTATACCACACCATTTTTTCATTTTGTTTTTTGTTGATTATTTCATAACGTGTTCATGCTGCATTCTGAAATGCTACCCTAAGACTGTTCAGTCAGTTCTCTTGGAGAATTTCAGTGGTATGAGAAGGGGATATTCTTTATAGCATTAATGTTTTGGTTGTAAATTTTATTAACATCTGTTATTGTATTCTTGAATTAAGTCTAAGGTATTTGAAATTTTTGTGTTCCAACTCACCTAGATTAAAGTAGAAAATAAATATAAATGGGAAAATAGTCAATATGTCTTCTAAAAATGAAAGAAGCCATGTGCTGTATTTATATATTTGTACGTGCTATGTAGTTTTAGCTATCATGTGTTCACTTTAAGTGATTAAGCATGACATATCACCTGTCAGTTGTGCTTACACAAGAGACCTGGCAAGATAGAGTTCTGTATAGACAGCATGAAAAAGCCCACCAGCCATGTTGCCTTCCTATTCTGAAGTGACCATTGGAATTCACATGTAGAATCAACAGGGAAGGGAGAGACTAATCCAAATCAAAAAGTAAAGTCTAGAGGAATTAATTGTCCCAAGAACAGAAGAGAGTAATTGCACATATCCAAAACATATGAAGAAATTTGAGAGGATGTAAGGATCTAAATAAAGCAGAAGCTGTGCAGAAACATTAAGTGGAACCTAAGACTTCTTAGAAAATATATATGATTTCTGAATTTAAGTAAGTGAGAGGAAATGAATTGTTTTGCATCTCTCAGAATCTAGGTCACAAATAACAAATATAAATTCATGATTGTAAATTTTAGCGTGGTCCTTAGTGCCTCTGTAATCCTCTTTATTTGACATAATCAACTTGGTTCTCATTGGTGGTAGTGTTTTCAAGCTTTTTTGACATCATTAGTTTCTGTTCATGCCTTACACAAAAACAGAATTAGATTAAATGGATTTTTTTTGGTTTTCCACCAGTAAACTACCTATTATGTGTGTTGGTAATTGTTTTACCTAATGTTATAATGAAGGATTATTCATCAGTAATACCCTCTCTTTTCCCTTCCTAATCTCTCTGTTGGTTCTTTCCAATTATTCGTTTATGGCCTGAACCTGCTTTAGTTTCTTGAGTCTTCCTTCATATCTTTTGTCCATTTTAGCTTAATTGCATGTTTTAGTATTCTGTCATTTGTCTATTAGTTATTTGTATATGTTAAAGAAATTAAGTGAAAAAATGTGTTTTAAAAACTATTTGTACATTTATTACTTTTGTTCCTCATCATTCTTCTTGAAAATCTTGAGTGTCTCCTGAAGTCCCTAAAGAACTTTGAGCATTTGTGTAGGTAGGGTGTGTCTGCTGGGATTAGTTCTCATTTTATTTATCTGAAAATATCTTTATTTCATCTGTATTCTTCAAGGCTACTTTTGTGGGGTACTGAATTTTGGGTTGACTCATAACGTTTTAATTATTTTGATCCACTATCCTCTGCCTTGATTATTTGTTGTGAGAAGTCAATGGTATTTTGATCGTTGTTCCCTTGTACATAAGGTGTCATTTTTCTCTAGGTGATTTTAGGCCCCTCTTCCTCTTTATCTTTAGAGTTTTAACAATTGGAGTTTGATATCTTCAAGTTACCATTCTAGGGGTTTTCAGGGCTTTCTGAATCTATGTATGTTTGGATGTCAACAAATCAGGCATATTTTTTATTTAGTATTTCTCTTAGTTACTTTTCTCTTATTGCTGAGAAAAAATACCTGATGCCCAAATTTAAGGAAGGAAAGGATTATTTAGCTCACAGTTTATGGAGATTTCAGTCCATACTTGGCTGGCTCCAAGGCACAGTGGCACATGGCGGAGGGCAACAGTTCATGGTGTTGGAAAACAGCAAAAGCAACAAGAGCAAAAGGGGAAGAGTGGCAGGCAGCCTCTTTGCCTCCCTTACACTGTATGCAAACTACCTGACCCAGGGTGGGTGTAACACTCACACCCATAATCCCAGCACTGGACCGTGGATCAATTATAAACTCTAGAAGCTTGTTTTCTGACTGCATGAGGCTTTGGGGGGGACATTCAGACACACACCATAACAGTATTTCTTCAGATGGTTTTTCTTTCCTATTTTCCTTTTTCATATGTGGTTACAAGCATATTAGACTTTTCAATATTCCTCAGTGGCTGTGATGCTATATTCATTTTTAAAATCATTTTTTTAATCTTCAGGTTCATGGACTATATTCTGTTATTTTCAGTCTCATTTTAAGGCTGCCTGATGAATTTCTTTCAGATACTGTATCTTTTCAAATCAAGAGTTTCAATTTGGTTCTTTTTTTCTTAGCTGTATTTTCCTTTGCTGTGATTTCTTATTTGTTTATGTTGTAGGATCATGTTTTAAGTCTTTGAGATATTAGAAAGCTGCTTTAAAATTTTCATCTCTTAATTCTGATATTAGATCATTTCAAGGTTGGTCTTTACTGATTGCATACTTTCTTGAATATTGATCTTATGTTTTTCTTTCTTTATATGCTTAGAAATTGGGATTGTTACCTTGAGTTTTATTAATGATACATTGTAGAAGTACAGGACTCTATTATTTTCTTCTAAGGATTTGATTTTTTTTTTTTTTTTTTTTTTTTTTTTTATTTTAAGGATAAAAGGAGGGAAACATTAACAGACATACAACATTTTACAACATAACAAATAGATTCATCGTGGGGAACTGATCTATCTCCATCACTTTTTTTTTTTTTTTTTTTTTTTTTTTTGGTTTGTCTGGTTTGGTGGTAGTACTGGGGGTTGAACCCATGGACTTGTGTATTCTAGCCAAGAACTATTTTGCCGAGCTACATCTCTAGTCCTGGTCTTAAAATTCTTCCTTAGCATTCTCAGTAGTGGGCTATAGGTGTGTATCACCACACCAGGTTGATTTTGTTTCAGCAGTAGTTAACTTGGACCAGGTCTTTGCTCATTTCTTTTAGCTTAGTTTGAAATATACACTGTCATGATATTTTAGGGGTCACAGTGATAATGTGTACAGATTTTAAGGCTCTCTATAAAGTGCTGTCTTTTCTGAGATTTTGATTTCCCCCTCACTTTTCAGCTCCAGTGGTCACTCTACTCTCAGAACTCTGGTTTTTCATGTCTGTGTGTCTAATTTTCTTAGGCATGCTAAAAATTTACACACATACATATATTCTGAAAGGAAATCAAACTTATAAAAGTAGTAAACTGTATCAGGGATCATCAAGTCCACCCCTATCTTTGACGACTTTTTCAATTCCTGAGACTCAGATTAAGTGTTATCCTGGTCAAAGCCATGATTTCTTACAGGGAAAGGTTGTGCTGTGTTCCTGCATGAGGAAGTATGACACAGCATGCACAGCCCAATCAACCAAGGGAAAATGTCCAGAGGACACACACATTTCCAAGGGTCCTCCCCCAGAGCAGTCACTTGGGATATTTAATTCACAATTTACTTAAAGTGACAAATTTGTGAAATGTTATCTGTCTTGGAACTCCACAGATAACAGAAGTTATTATGGAATAATAACTTATTCCATAGGGTTCTTATTGAGGTCTAGTCATATAGGAGCTGTCTACCTGGCACATAGCAAGATTCCTGAGTCCCAGAAGGAAAGCAGGTATTCAGGATAGACAAAGTGTGTACGTCCATACCACCCTGAATCCTCCCAATCTCTTCAGGATAAACTAAGTGCTTGTGTAAATAGTTTACAGTGCAGTGATCCTTTCTTATCTAAGAATTGTGGTAATCTTCTTGAAACCCTTCTTTCCAGACCCCAGCCTTGGTTTCAGGCCCTTTTGAAGATCAGGAACCTCAGAAAGGCTTTGTGGACTCTCTCCTGAACCACCTATGCTACTTGCTAGTGCGTTGGTACAGCAAGTTACAATCAGAACTCCCACAACTGCAGTATTGGTCTCAGGTGTGCTCTTCAGCCAGTTGAAGCAATGCCCATTCATGAGAGAATTTCTCTTATAAGCCGTATACTGTTGTGTGCTCATAGCTTCCACAGCCTGTTTGAGCTTCCATGGATTGTGGAAGCTTTCCAAGGCAGAAGCAAGAGTCTCCCCTTGGCAAGAGGGAAAAGATCTAGATAGTCTTGAGAACAAGGATTATTTGATCCCTCACTTCCAGTGTACTCCGTCTACACTCCTTGGTGTTTGGATTTTGTTGCTGTTAAAAATTTTAGTGTTCCACTTGGCAGGCATTTTATGTCTCCTATTCTTCTTAGTTCTCTTACCTGAGATTGCATGCAAAGGGGACAAAAGTATTTTTTATACAGACTATTATTATATAACTTAGGCATAAAGACATATTATGTTTAAGAATCAGTCAAGAGGAAATTCTGAATTTTCAAATACACTAAAAATGGGCCTAATCCTTACCCCTTTTATCCTAATCATTTGTCTTTGGATTGGCCTGGGAAGAGGTCATTCACTTTATGATCTGCCACACTCAGCACTCAACTTGCCTAAGATGTGTGTACCCTGCTAAAATGGGGAAATAGAGTCAGATTCCTGCTTCATTGCTGCAAGTTGTAGCTGTTTGAACACAAAGCACAACAAACAGTTGTGAGATCCTCCTGGGGTTAGGCTGTAGGCAGCAAGCCTCCCTTTTTTTGAGGGTGTGGAAGGCTTAGTATTGTTGCTCAATGCCTCCCCAACTTCTCGCCCTGGCTGAGGGTCACAGATTGTGAGTGCAGGCAGCCTTCATGTCAGGAACATAGCACAACCACAGCTCAAGCTCAGATGGATATCCCCTCAGAGAATAAGCGCCCCAGCCTCAGGTCTGATTTTGTTGTTTTTGACCCCATGGATAAGTCTGAAGTCTGCCATGCCCAAGTCTGAGAGCTGTCTGTGAGTGCCTGTTCTCTACAGTCCCTTGTAGACAGGGTCTTTTATAGAATCAGGCTTAGCATTTAGAGCACTGAGAGCCTAGGATCCTACTTGATGCTTTGATATTCCTGGGACTTCAAGCTCCACCCTTAAAATTGGAATTGTATGCATAGCCTCAGGCAACATGTGTTCTTCTAGCATCTCCCATGTGCTTTAGGTGCATGTTGGTCCTTAGGCAAAGCAGAGAGAAATTGCCTCACTTCTGCTGAGTTTAAATGCTGTTGTTTCAGTTATCATCCATCCTAATGCATGGTGCTGGCACTTAAAATCTAAAACAGTAAGTGATCACTTCTGGTACTTAACATACAAAAAATTTTAATTTGCAGTTGAAAAGTTTCTGAGCAATTTTATTTAAGTATAATATTGAAATTAATTTAAATGTTCTATATTCCAGGACCTTTTTTCCATCAGTGCTTATGTTTATGCTCAGAAGCCACAATTGGATATTCATAGTTTTGAAGGAACATTTACCAGGGTAAGTTAAATTCTTCTGTTTGATACAAATATACTCATTGTATATATAAATTAAAGGTAGTAGACCTTTGTTTTGAGATAGTAATGTAATCAAGAATAAATTCACATAGAAGCTCTGAACTAAGAAAGGAGAAGCTGGAGACCGTCCAAATCTTACATGTACCCACATCACGTATTATCTCTGTAGATATGCCCAGAACAGGTTTTTTAATTTTTTTTTTTAGCATATTTACTGTTGATAAGATCTGTCTCCCCTAATATATGAGTCAACAAAATGACACAAGTTAACTATTTTGGTCTTGACTTTACATAATAATAGATCCACTATGGTACCTACATTATTTCTAGCTTTTTATTATCTAAATATGTATATGTATCTATGTATATATCTAGCCTTTTCTTTTCTTTCTTTCTGTTTTTTTTTTCCAGAACTGGGGATCGAGTCCAGGGCTTTCACACTATTTTACATCCCCAGTCCTTATTTTATTTTTAATTTTGATACAGAATCTTGCTAAGTTTCCTAGGCTGGGTTTAAACTTGCAAGCCATCTACCTGAACATCCCAGAGTGCTGGGATTATAGGTGTGTGTCACAAATGCTCAGCCTGTGTGTGTATGTTTGTTTATGTACATATGTTAGTTTTATTTTCATATTTTTCATTCTTATAGAGTCCATATAAAGCTTGAAGCCCCTGTGCCCTTCACTGCCAGATTAGGGAGACTGTATATTTCTTGTTATAACAGTTTATAATGGATACCATAAATCAGTGGTGGTGAACCTATGGTATGCATGCTGCAGCGGGCTGTTTGTATCATTGAAAGCTCTAAAAGTTTTGCTTTCACTGCCAAAATACTTTATAATAGCTTTTAAATATATGACTATAGTTTGTTTTTAACTTTATAATAGCTTTTAAATATATGACTATAGTTTGTTTTTAAATGCTGAAAATGTTTTTAAAAGATTTCTCTGGGAATAGTCACTTTTGTTTCACTCTTGGTCACATAGATTTGGTGAGCAAATGTTATTGTTTGAATTTTTTTTTTTTTTTGTCTTTCTGAGACAGTGTCTCACTATGCAGTTCAGGCTGGCCTTGAACTCACTTTGTAGCCCAGACTAGTCTCAAACTTGAAACGATCCTCCTGCCTTACCCTCCCGTGTGCTAGGATTACAAGACACAGACTCTTTATAGTCAGTCTCGAAGGTGATGACAGTGATGTCATTTCCTTATAACTTTTTATATTGAGCAAAACCTTAGGCAACAGTTGTCATCTTTACTTCTAAGTCTTGTTAGAGAAGTTAATAGGAGTAGTCCTCCTTTATTGTGGAGTCAGCCCTCAGTGTCTGTGAAGGATTAATCCCTAAGCCCTTTTTCCTCCTAGGATACCAGAATCCATGAACAATCAAGTCCTTAATATAAAATGACAGTATGTTCATAGAGCGTATATACGTCCTTTAAATTATCTCTGGGTTACATAAAACACCAAATTAGTGCAAATGTTACATAAATAGTTGTCATGCTGTATTTTTTAGGTAATGAGGACAAGAAAATAAAGTCTGTACACATTCAATATAGATACAGCCGTTAGGTTTCACTGAAACATGAACCAGAATAGAGGTGAACCTATATACTCACTCAAGTGCTAGAAAGACTAAGGATCTGTGAAGTAGTGACAGGCTACAGCAAAATATGAGTACAGCATATCTTATTCACATGGACTCATTTCAATGCTTGAAGCACAGCAAATAATAGATGACAGAAATCCAAAATTAAAAAAAAGGACTAATCTTTTGCTAATGCTGACCTTTTTGGCCTTTTTCAGTGCTATAGTTGATGTGCATTCTATGTTTCCGCCTTAAGGCTGTGTTTTTTTTTTTAATAGAAGAGAATACTCATGAATTTCTACAGTTTTTGTGCACTGCCACAACCTGCTGTATTTTCTTATATAGATCAGAGGAAGTTTTCAAATGTTGACAGCACATGATTTCCTGGATGCTGTAATTTGAATGTTTCCTCCAAAGTTCATGTGCTGGATACTAAATCCTTAGTACCAGTACAGTAAGAGGCAGGACCTTTAAGGGGTGATTAGGTCCTAAAGATTGCCTTGATCAGTGAAGGAAAACTGCTGTGGCGGAGTGGTTTAGGAGTGGGTACCTGATATAAGGGAGAGTTTAGTCCCTTTCTCCTCTTCTCTTTGCACATGCTCTTGCTGTGTGATGCCTTTTGCCATGTTATGATGCAACAAGGAGGCCCACTTCACGTGTAGCCCCTTGATCTTGTTCTTTCCCAGCCCCCAGAACTATGAACCAAATTACCTAATTTGGTGTTCTGTTATATCAGGTGAAAATTGAATAAGACACTTAGTGATAACCTTCTCCTCTGGATTTGAATTATGGCTTTGCTACTTTTTAGATGTCTGACCCTGGCTCAGTGCCACCTCCTCTTTAGTCTTACCTTTTAGGATTCTTAGGAAGACTAATCAGAAAATATGTGAGTACCTCAGAAATGTTTGTACTTCCCTCTTTTCCTGCATGAGAGCCAGTCTCAAGGAGTCTTCCAGGTGGCACACACAATGTAAAAATGCTTAGCTGGAAGAGAGAAGGAATGGGAACAGGCCTAGTGCTTGATAAGGAGGTCTGGAACAGTGCCCTCCCCTCAGGCTGGTGCCCTTATCTTTACTCCCTGTGCAGTGCATATCAGCAGTATGAGAGCATAGAACTTAACTGCAGCAGACACATAGGAGGTAGATAACTGGGTGACCTTTCTTTTTTTTTTTTGTCTTTTTGTCTTTTTGTGACAGGGTCTTGCTATGCAGTCAGGCCAGCCTTGAACTCACTTTGTAACCCATTCAGAGCACATATTGAATAACTAGTATACCTAGAAAATGGAATTCAATTTAATTGTTGAAATTCTTGTTAAAAAGTGACATTTGCTTATTTTCCTTTTTTATAGTATAATATGAAGGAGAAAATATACCTTTGTAGGGACCAACTTGAGTACTTAAATATTGGAGCCAGTTAATTCTGGGCTGCTGCTGCCCAGGCTGGTCTTGAACTCACGGCAATCCTCCTGCCTCGTCCTCCTGAGTGCTGGGATTACAGGCATGAGCCACCACACCTGGCTCTGGGTAGCTTTTCAATGTCTATTCTAACAAAGAAAATAAAACCCCTAGGTTATCTTATAGTGTTACTTTTGTATGTGTACTTCATTGTTTTTGTATCATTTATAGAGGGTTATTATCACCCAGAGATATCTAATACTTTAACATCTAAGAGTCAATTGGGTCAGTGTTTTAGATTGAAGCAGATACCTCATAGAAAGGTTTTGGGGCATTGTGGACTGATAGGTAGCAAACCTAAGGGGCATGAGAAGCAATTGTAATTGTCCTATTGATGATTTTGTGTCTCTGAGGTATTTCCATAGAGGTAGGAATCATTTCATGTCAGAACAGAGGACGATGGGAATCCTTCCATTCAGAACACAGATAAAGGTGCCACATGTGATGCACATTGATGAAACAAGGGTAAAATTTTGTTGGAAGATATGCTTCCACTGAAAGAGAGATTTAATTCAGAATTTTAAGTTAATTTAAGACACATTTACCTTGTGTGAACTATTGCAAGTTCTTAAGGGGTATAATTCAAATAAAAGATCTTTCATCCCTTGTAACATTTCTAATGGCTTTATTTTTCTTATTTTAAATACATCAATGTAGAATTTTGGGTTATTCAAGATGAAAAATCTTTATTTTGTGTGCATTTTCCAAATAGAAGCAGATGTATTAAATAACTAGTATACCTAGAAAATAGAATTCATTTTAATTATTGAAATTCTTGTGAAAAAGTGGCATTTGTTTATTTTCCTTTTTAATAGTATAATATAAAGGAGAAGATATACCTTTGTAGGGATAAATTTGAATACATAAATATTGGAGCCAGTTAATTCTGGGCTGCTTCTGAGGCAGGAGAAACATTCTGCATTTTGTTGCCTGTGATGGAGCTGAGACAGATACGCATATTGTGAGTGGTGACTATCTCTGCCTCCTTCCACATGGCATCAGGACAACCTGGTTGTGCAGTGTTTGGTGTAGTAATTCATATGGTCATTGCTGATATTAATCTCACATACTGTTCAAGATATGGCCATTCTCTTGGAAGTATTGAGTTCAAAATTAGCCAGTCTTGAAGTTTTAGTGGTTTCTGTAGTTTTTTACCATTACCTTCCCCATTTAAGCTTTCTTACAATGCATTTTCTGCTGAAATTTCTTTTGTAAACCAGAGCATACTTAACATCATTCATGTGTTTTCCAATCAAAATACTCTTTTTTTAAAAAAAAAAAAAAAAATCCTTATTGTCTGTTAAATAGAATACACTATTGAGAGAACAGCTTGAAATTGAAACATTTTATATTCTACCCCCAAAGCTGATTTTTGTCTTTTCAAATTGTATAATGTTAAGGCAAGGGAAACTAAGTTATTTAGAGATAATTTCTTTTTCATCTTCCTAATCCTTATTCCATACTTCATGAGATTGGTAAAAAGAATAATTTTCTTGATATTAGAAAAATGTTCAAAGTCTATCATTGCTATTACAGAATTGAAAAGAAAATGCATAGATAATTGTGCATTCTTCAATACATAACTTAGACAAAAACATTCATACAATTAAATGGTTATAGGAAAGTAATGGGAGAGCCAACTTAAATTTCTAAACTAAATTGTGTACACCATTTATCTGTACTTCAGAAGCCTTATAAAATTTTATGTATTTTAATGCCCGTTTTCTTGTTGACGTAGGAGGAAATATTATACTAAAAAGTATGCATGTGTGAATAATTTTTAAAACTTTCTGATTAAGGAAAGCTTTGGGAACACTTTTAAATGTATGAAATTGTATTCATTTTCTTGGTAAATTGAAGGTGGTAGCTGCTGGGATAGGAGGAAAGGTAGCTTGAAAGATGCACATAGATGGCTTGATTAGCAGCAAGCACAGCATGGATAGTGTCACACATGTGTGGAAATTAGAGGAGTTTAAAGTTTGTTCTTTGGTTATTGATGTGTTGGACAAGTTTGAGTGCCTGTTCCATGCAAGAAAGGTAAATGTCCATTCTGTAGTTGTTTAGCTTACAATCCTATACAAAAAACAAACATAGAAATTGCCATGGTACGGTAAAAATAACTCAGAAACGTAAACACTAATATTGCTCTTTGACATGTCTCTTCACCCCCCACACACAAACATGTTTATATTGAGATAGTATAAGCCTCTTATTTTCCACTTAAAATTCTATTTCCTTAGTATTTTGCCTATTGATGCCACAATATATCAATAGATTTTTTTGGTAAACTGTAGCTACTAAATGAAGCTTATTTTTCTTGAGAAACTACATTTGAAAGGAGTAACTTCTGATGGACCTTAAAATAAAAAGTACTTGTATCTACAAAAGCAGAGAGTGGTTGCGTACTGGAGTGGATATAGGTGATCTCTCGTCATTGGATGTACTTGCTGGGTTCGGTTTTCTAGACCCAGCTCAAGTCCCACATGCAGATAGCCTTTGTATTGTCTTTCTTTGCTACATGACACTTCCACTCACCTTGGTATTTACCCCCCAGGATGCTGCTATGGCATTGAACCCCGACTATTTAGATAAGCTATGCCTTCATTCTTCACAGTTATAGCTTCTAACACAGGAATGTTGTTTGTGAAAATACTGCATATATGCTAAAATGGGGCAAGCCATCTGTTAAGATCCTGAATACATATCAACATAGGCATGATATCTATTAAGGTACTGAGTATATATTTGAATAAGTTGAATGAACTCCTGTATTTACAGATCATATAACTAAAGCATAGGTATAGAACTCTGTCTTCTGTGTTCTTGCAATAATTCTGTTTAAAGAAAGAGCACCTTAGCTATGAAACACTTATGGTCATTCATCGTGTTCACAAGGGCAAGTCTTCAGTCAGGGTATGGGCTACTTAAGGTACTAGAGAGAGGTGTTAGGGATCTGTGTAGTCCTAAGACACAGATCTGAACACAGCCCATGAAATGCAGGATGCTTTCTGATACCTAGAGGTAGCTGTGGGCCAAGTTCTTTCTCAAAACTAAATTTGTTTGAAATAATTCTACTTTCTAAATATTGGCAGATTTATTGGCAAACAATAAAATATGATATAAATAATATAAATATCATATAAATATTTTAAATAAATGATATACATAAAAATAAATAATATAAATATACAAATAAATATAAAATATAATAAAGTTCTTTTGGAAGTGGCATCGTTTTAAGGGAGATTCCTGGCAGTGAGGGCAAAATGTAGCTTTTTGCCCAATTTTGTTTGATACTTATATACAAAATTAGGAACATACAGCTTATGTTTGAATTTTGTTTAAAGAAAATATTCAATAGAGTATTTTTAAAGAAAAATTTAAATGACTTTTCTCATGTATTACAGTGGTGTTCGCAGAAGCATTTTTTTCTCTTATGAGCAGGTACATACTTGAAAAGTGTATTCTTTGTCATTGACAAAAGATATGGCGAGAAAATTTTACTATGCACATGAAATAACCATTGGTGATTTCACTTGTAATTATCACTAAACCGCTAATTTCCAGCGTTCTAGGACAGCAGTTCTTATTCCAGGAATATTATCAGGCTAAATGTTTGAAGATATGATTTTTAGCATATTCTCTTAAAATATCAGAATGTTTAGTGGTTTGAAAAAATTTAACGTTATTTATATTAAAATGGAATATTAAAAATAAGTAAGATGGCTCTTTCAGATTACAACTTTACCTTTTTAAATATATATGTATATTTTAAATTCCTATTTTACAATGACTTTTTACTTCTGTTCACTTGGATCCATTTTGTGGACATGTTTCTAACACTGGAGATATCTAAAGCATGAATAATAAGAAAAAAACCATTAATTTTCCATTTTTTTTTTTTTACCCCCAAACAGGAAGACAGTGACCCTCCTGTTCACGAAAGCCTCAGCATAGAAAACACATTGTGGGCAAGCACCATTGTCGCATCAGGTACAAAAAAAGTTCTTCAAATGTGAATTCTCATAGAGTATGCATGCCTACCAGATACCTTCCTCATGATTGCCTGAAATGTGTAGGGACCTCCACTTGAGTAGGTATGGGACACTCCTGAGAATCTGGTGAGTTCTGTGCTACTGGTTACCCATGACGCCTGGAGTAGCTAGAAGGTGTTGGTGGTGATGCAGCCTTCATAGAAAAGCACAGGACCGTTTTTCTGGGTCTTGATATGTGTTTCTTGATACAATTCTTGGTGTGTCTTAATGAGAAGTGATAAAACAGAGTTAAGTGCTAATTTTAGATGGCTCTCACCCACTTCTCATTTATTTGTAAGACAGAAAGAGGAAACTGGTTGTAGTGACTGGAGGACAAACCTATTAGAGGAGATCTGACAGGCCAGTAGAAATAGATCATGTCAGGGCTTAGGGTTGGGGTAAAAATTCTGAATTTTATGTAAGGGAGATTCGAAGATAGTAGAGTCTTTGTAGCTTTTAAAAGAGAAGCTACTTAAACAAGACATTTTTGTAAGTAAATTTCTATGAATTATATTGAAAATGTAAATAATTCTGTCCTTATCAAAAGTAGGTTGACATTGATGAGGATCAGAAATGAATTGGCATTGGTACTGATACCAGGAGTGAAGCTCCACAAAGGCAGTTGACATAGATGATGATGGGAAGAAAGGCCAGCAGAATTGTATTGTGTTCATGGCAGCAACAGGAGCAAAGCTCAGCTACAGGATATTGTGAGAGGCGAGATGACACTAGAAGCCATAATTAGGTTAGAATTTTTATAATTGTCTGTCTGCTCAGCATGGTTCAGTGCAAGTAGCTCTTCTGTCCTACAGCACCCATTCTTCTGATGGTTTTGTGTGATGATCTATTACACATTAGGACTGGGGATTCCACTTAGAACAAATGGTAATGGAGCATATCCTTGGGTTGCTTATGGTGCGGTGGGAAGATTAGAAAGTAGTCCAGATAATTTCAGCTACACTAAGTCCACAGAAAAGTACCATGTGATGTGGAAATGTGTGAATACTAAGAACTTTATAGAGACACAATCTTGGGTAGGATTCTCTGAAGAACAGATGTTTAAACAATTTTAGGAATCTGTAGATGTGAACCAAGTGAGATGGATGGCAGGAAGGGTGTGGGGACAGCTGTGTGAAGGTCTGGTACTGACAGAACACAATACCTTGAAGAAGACTTCAATGTCAGGGTGCCTGGTCTGTGGGAGGGAAGAAGTAAGGCACAGCAGGACATTTCTATGTGTTCCTATTTGCATGGGGGCCTGCTGTATGCCAGAGTACACAACTGGCACCTGAGAGAGTATATTTGCCTTCTAGGATAGAATATGAAAGAGTGTTCACTTTTATCCTAATGCTTCTTATTTTTGAAGAAGGATGAGGGCAAATATGAGAAGCCTAATAGTTGTCAATTCTCTGAGGTATTTGATATTTTCGTTCTTACATGTCTTTTTAGTTATTCAAAATGTAAAAGGATAAAAAGAAGTTAGGATGGTACTTAGTGAAGAGACCTGAGAGGTAGGAATGCCAGGTTCTGGCTCGAGACCACAGGAAGAGTTTTCACAGTGCCTGGAGAGAGGAGGCATTGCAACCAGGGACACACTCACACTTGCCTCAAATCGCTGTTGCATTTGCATTGTTGACAACCATGGACTGTTGAGATCTGTTAGCATTCAGTGAGCTTTGGCCAGGCACAGAGCCAGACAGAAGCTGGACCAGCATTTGAGTCCAGGCTTGCATTTTTAGAAAACCATTGCCCTCAAAATTAGCAGTTTGCAAGAAAGCATCTGCAGTATGGGATATAGAATCTCATATTTGGTCAGAAATTTAAAACTTTCTGTATTTAGCATGATATTATTATTTTAAATTAAAGGTCATTTTAAAGATATTAGGAGGTTCTCTTTTAAAATAAATTTTGTTTGGTGTTTTGTTCTCTGTTTTCTTTTTAAACAGTATTAGAATGTTAGCATTAATCCTCAGTACTATTGATTTGTTGCCTTTCTCCTCAAAGGGATAGAACCAACATGATCTAAAGGCTTGTGAGACAGCCATATAATTTTCTGAACAGTTTATCTATTTTGACCTTAATAGTCTGTATGACCTTGGCGAGTATTATCTCCTGATTGCATGCTTTGACAAAGGGGTCACCAAATTATGCATCCTAATATATTTGTCATATCATACTCTTTCTTGCTTTCTAAGGCCATTGAGTGTTCAGTGCCAAAGTACTTGAGAAGTTGTTTTAAACCATCTACCTAGAAAGGTTAACTAAACATGTCTTTAATGTTAGTTTATGTTTGGCTATCCATACAATGCAATCTTTTCCTTTAATTTCAAATCTTTTAAGGCATATTTATCTTTATTGTAAAAGATAATCACTCATGTAAATATTACCAAAATCTATTGCCAGATCACCATGTCCTGAGCAATTCAAAGTAGTTTTTTTTTTGTATTTTAAAGAGAGTAGTAAATGAGAAACAAACAAACAAAAAATAGAGCAGTAGTGGCATACCAGTATCACGAGCATAAACAAATCAGAGCAAGAACATTCAAAGTGATACTGGGTCTAAAGACAAAATAATACAAATCCACAGTGGTTGTTACATTACATACCGCTGTCCTCAAGTACATTGCTCAGATTACCAGACATAAGAATGAAGGATTGCTCAAACCATTAAAGAGAATAAGAAAATATTTCTTCGATAAAACATTAGAGATAATACAGAGTATCACTAGACAAGATGGTAGAAGTTCACCGTTGTAATTCCAGTGCATATTGTTACCTTCAAATCAGTTACTCAGACCACCAGACACAAGCATGCAAAGTCGATCAGAACATAAAAATAGTAAGCATTAACTGTTCATTTCAATACACAATCAGACATCAGCAATATAGTTATCACAGCTATTCACATATATATACATATATTTATATTTTGCCTTCCTTCTTTTTCTTCTTTCTCTCATCCCAGTCGTTCCTTCCTTTGAGCAGTTTCTTTCCCTTTCCTGTCATCTGTTGTATGTTTTACCTGGTTTTACCTAGTCTTTCGGTTTCCTACACCAAGGAGACAATATGATGTTTACACAAGTGGGTCCGATTTATTTCACTTATGAGTGTGGTCTCTAGTTGTATCCATTTACCTACAAAAGCCTCAAGTTTATCTTTTTTAATATCTGAGTAATATTCCATTGTATAAATATACCACAACTTTTTTGTCCATTCCTCAGTGGATGGGCATCTGGGTTGTTTCCAAGATTTAGCTATAACAAATTGTGCTGCTGTAAACATGGAAGCACATATATAGCTATGATATGATGTGATTTGATGTGATATGATATGATTTAATTCTGAGAAAAATACCCAGAAGGAGAATACGTGGGTTAAATAGGACTTCCAATCCTAGTTTTGTGAGGAATCTCCAAATTGATTTCCACAGTGGTTTCACCAGTCTACACACTCCCACCATCAGTGGAGTAGGGTTCCTTTCTCCCCACAGCCTCTCCAGCATTTGTTATTGGTTGATTTCTTGTTGATAGCCATTCTTTCTGGGGTGAGATGGGGTGAGCCATTCTTTCTGGGGTGAGCCTAGAATAGCCAAAGCAATCTTGGGAAACAAAGGAAGGGCAGGAGGCATCACAATTCCTGACTTAAAATTATATTACAAAGCTACTGTGGTAAAATCAGCATGGTACTGGCACAAAAACAGACCTGAATATCAATGGAACAGATTAGAAGATAAAGATACAACTGCAAACACACTCACCTTATCTTCGACAAAGGAGCCAAGCATGTTCAATGGAAGGAAGATAGCCTCTTTAATAAATGGTGCTGGAAAAATTGGCTTTCCACATGCTGAAGACTAAAACTAGACCAATGTCTCTCACCAGGCACTAAATTAAAGTCAAAATGGATCAAAGATCTAAATATTAAAACAGAAACACTAAATTTATTAGAAGAGAAAGTAGCTGAAAATCTTGACGACATTGGGGTAGGCAGAGAGTTCATGAACAAAAACCAAACTGCATGGGAGATACTTCAAAGAATCAACAACTGGGATCTCATCTTATTGAAAAGTTTTTGCACATCTAAAGAAATCGCCACTAAAGTAAAAAGAAAACCCACGAATTGGGAAGAAATTTTAGCCAAGTGCCCCTCAGAGGACTTCTATCTAGGACATGTAAAGAATTAAAAAAAAATCAGGCTCCACAAATTCAAAGACCCAATCCAAAAATGGGCATCTGAGATGAATATACACTTCTCTAATGAATAGGTACTAATGGCGAATAAATACATGAAAAACTGTTCACCATCATTAGTCATTCGAGAAGTGCATATCAAAGTAGTTTTTGTTTTGTTTTGGGTTTTGATGCTGGAGATCAAACCCAAGGCATCATGTAAACTAGGCAAGTGCTCTACTGAAGAGCTATACCCCCATCCACAAGATGCCTCTTAAGGTAAGGTGAACTTGAACCTTCTTCCTATCATACAGTCAGATCCATAGGGGAGTGAGTAAGCAAGGGGAATACAGACAACTTCCTGTGCTGCTGTGTCCATCATGTGCCCTATTGATTGAGAGAACATTGTTTCTTTAAGGTCCTGATACAGAGTTGCCAGGAGTGTAGTAGAAGGACAAAGCCGTCAAGGAGGGCAGAAAAGGGCTGGGGATTTAGCTCAGCAGCAAAGCGCCTACCTCACAAGCACAAGGTCATGAGTTCGGTTTCCGGTACCGGAGAAAAACCAAAAAAACAAAAAGGAGGGCAGAAAAAAGTCTGCACAGATTGGGCATTCCAGGAATTACTGTGATTAACAGATAAATTGAGAATACACATTTGAAAACTTTAGCAGTTGTATATAGTTTATTAATGCTGAAGAAACTGGAGTGTATGTTTTCTTGTACTTCGTTTTTATTTTCTTCTGCATTCATTTTTATTGTTTTGCAAAATTAGAATTCATAATGGAGCTTTCAAAATGAAATCTTTGCCTTTTCTACATATAGTACTGTTTGATAAACTCCTCTTGTTAAATTGATTAACAGTTAGGATTGACATGAAAAGAGACCTCTGTCCTGGTAGGAAGATACCTGATGGATCAATCCCAAAGAATTGCCATGAAGGACAAAAACTGGCCTTGGTTATCAAGTACATGGATAATGTCAAGAATATTAGAAATTACGAGGAAGAGAAGCTGTAAACTGAGGTCATGGGTGCCACAGAAGGGTGGATGCTACTTGTGTGGGCTTGATAGGTGGACATCTAAGTTGTGTCCAGAGTTTGCTCTTGCCCTGATGATGCTTTCTATCCATGGTTTGTAGACCCTTTCCCTGGTTCAGGTCTCATGTGTTCCTCTCTGTGTTTTCAGCTATGTAGATTCCACACTTAGGTGTAGTTGTCATGTGTCTCTGTGACTGTTTTGTGGTGGCTACACCTGGGTGCAGGTCTGGTTTGTCCCTCTCTGTCAATCTGACCCACGTGTAGGTGTCTTCCCTCCCTGTCCATCTCCCTCCCCTTTGCTCTCCCTGCTCCCCCTTCACCTGTCCCTGACTCTGTCCATCTCCCTCTCCCTCTCCCTCTCCCTCTCCCTCTCCCTTTCCCCACCCCTGTGTGTGTGTGTGTGTGTGTGTGTGTGTGTGTGTGTGTGTGTGTTTGGCTGTATATGGTCCAGACCTGGGTGCAGATCTTGTGTGTCCCTTTTGTGCCTTCAGCACTGTGAAATCCATGACTGAGGGGCAGGTCTCAATGTGTCCCTGTCTGTTCCTCTGGCTAGGTGGACATCAGACCTGGTTTATGTCTTTTTATTGCTCTGTGTCCACAGTCTTGGTGTAGTTGTTGACTTCTTGAGGCTGTTCATTTTTTTCTTTCTTTGCTCTTGGAACTTGCTTGGTATGTGATAGATGGTGTTCTTACCTTTGCTTATGGTGCCTATTTGCTTCTTTGTGAGGCCCAGCCCAGCATATGAAAGCTGCTTATTAGGGAGCAGTATGGATCCTGACATTCTTGAGGATTGGTGATCTGTCTGTTGTAGTCGGTGCCTGCCTGGTGTCCTTGGTCCTCACAGCTTGTTTTTACAGAATCTTAACACGTTTCCATAGTCAGTGAATACTTTGTTTGACAGCTCTTCTTGTTTCTTGTACACGAAGTGTTTATTTTTTGTTTTAAAATTTTAAGTAAGCATTTTTTTTAATCAAGCGGTTTAAAGCCATTAAACTGTTATAATGCTATAGGTTTTATAATTTTTTTCATGAATCATCTTAAAATGACTTTGAATTTGTAAGGATTGATAATGCATAAATTCAGCATACCTCTGTGGTTAAAAGATCCAACCGTGAAAGTGTTACAATATGCTGATCATTTAAAATATTAAGAAGGGTAGTCAGTTTGACCTGCTAAATTATATTTTGTCATCATTCAAATTAAATATGGAAAAGAATACCTTTTCACCCTACAGTTGACCGTGTCCGCATTATTTTCTTAGTATTAGAAAAACTGCTGCTGGCTTATAATAAAACTATGTTAATTAGAAGTTGGTAGGGTTTTGTATGAAATTTTCCCAGTAGTGTGTAACGTGTAGGTCATGCATACCAACTGTCCCATTCAAGTGAAAGTGTGATAGGGCTGAAATTTGAAGTAATGCAAATGGACCTCATAAGTGATCTTTATATTTTACCCCTATGAGCTAGTCACAGAGCCTGGACCTCTAGTTAATAGTACCTTATATGTATGCCTCCTGTTTGGGACAGCCAGCATCTGAATTGTTTTCTCTTGATTTTTGACTAACTATAGTCATTTTGAAGTATGTAATTGTGTCAGGTAACTGTAATCACTGGCTTTCAAGATTACATACTCATAAATTTTAAAAATGTTTTCTTGGTAAAATTGAACTAAGACTTTTATTTGTTAATACTGTATCATGATTACTTTTAGGGACTCTGTGGCATGGTAGCTGTTTATTTTTTTTTTGAGTTGATGGTTTTAATATATAAACATATTCCTAAATTTATGTCTTTCTCAAATAGAAGCTTGGTAAATTGGAGCCAGGGAGAAGGGAACTTAATTCTATACTTAAAATGCAAAGTTTTGAAATGGTTCCATTTAAATATTTAATGGGAAATCTTAAAATAGCCTATGTATATTATATTTGTTCTTCCATTTTCTGATGTGATACAAGAGTGTGTCGTGTCTTCTTGTCCTCTCATGTCTCAGTTGGCAAATTGACAACTTTTCCCTTTCCCATATTTCTTATTTATTTATTTATTTATTTATTTGTGTAGTTTGGGCTGGCCTTGAACTCAGAGTGACCCTCCTACTTAAGCCTCCCAAGTGCAGGGATTACAGGCATGTGCCACTGCACTCCTCTTCCCATGTTTCTATATACATGCTTTATCAGTCTTTCAAGCTATCCTAGTCCATAAACACATAGCTATTGTCTAAAAGAATAGAAATGATTGACATATATTCCTGTACTGAGTCTAGCAATTTTAGTAGTTAAAATCACAAGACTCAGAAAAGCAATGTATTTAAGGTAATTCCAATGAGTACTCATTTTGAGAGAGAATCAAGTGAGGGAATACATATGAAAACCTTTAGCAAACATTAATAGATTATACAAATACAGCATCAGAAATTTCATACAATACTTGCTATGAATGCTTTGTTACTTGTTTTGCCATTTCTCACATTTTCTTAAGGTACTGTAAATTATACTGTTAGCTAAAATCCACATTGCTCATAATCTGCCTGGGCTTTTAGAGGAAGGGTTTTTAGTTTGGTTTATTATTATGATGGCTTCTTTCTCTGAGGCTTGATCATTCTGTTAATGTTAAAAGAAATTAATCTTGTAATTTGCTTTGTTGTCATTGTGATCATTCAACATTAGTGACACTTATACATTTTTATCAAGTTAAATTGGCAAAATAGTAACAAAGTATTGACCAGGTCATATTAACATTTTACTTTATTCTCTTTTAACTTTTAAAGAATCAATGATGGAAGTTTTTTGAAAGCTTTCATGGCATTACATCCTATGTATTTAATATTTTTCTGTACACTAAGTGTAGTCATCTCATCTAGGTATTTTATGTAGATAGTAGTACATAAACACAGCATTTATACATTCGAGTGACCTTACAGGTCATTCATGTGCTGACCATTCTTTTGGCAAACTGAAGCCTGATAGCCTTCCTGATAGTCCCTAATTTAAAAAGAAAGGCATGTAACCTCTGTACACAACCACTATTGAAGAATCCTTTAACATCTTCCATCTTTCTGAGCTTACTAGAAAGAAAGCTGTAAGTTATATGATATATCACATGCAGTTGTCAGTGCCTCTTAAGAAACTGAGAGATGGTTCATATTTACTTTCTGGATTCTGACTTATTTGCTAAATCTCATATGTAAAATTAATGTGACATCAAAGAGTTTTTGTATAGTCATTAATTCTGAGGTAGTTGTTAATTTCAAAGATTATAGTCTTTCTCACTGTAATTATGTTTACCCCTTGAAACTTAACAAAACTTAAGGGTAAAATGAGGGGTCCATGGTATGTGTGTGTGGATGAACCCATGGCCTTTGCACTGAGCTGTAGCCCTAGTCTCCCCATCTATCTGTCCATCCACCCATCCATCCATTTATTCATTTATCCATTTATTACTCACTGATTTATTTTTCATTTATTCATTTATTCATTTACTTGAGACAAGGACTTGCTAAATTCCCCAAGCTGGTCTTGAATGTGCAATCCTCCTGTCTCAGCTTTCCATAGTGCTGGAATTATAGGCTGACAGTTCAGAGATACATGATCCTTCAGGAGGATATTTTGATATTCTTTTCTGTTTAAAAACTATCATATCTTCTTAGCATATAAAAATCTAAATATGAAACTTTCAGAGACATAAATAAAAGGAAGTAATAGCTTCTAAATGGGAAATCAAAACATTTTAATGAATTGTTCTATTGTTTGATTATGTGCACTTGAGATGAAACTTAGCAGATCTTCTTCTAGTCTTGATGTACAGTGGAGGTGGAGTCTTGCTCTAAGAAGCTTGTTCTCCCAGTTCCATGGATTTGGAGGTCTTGTGATGCAGCCATCAGTTAAGAACACAGTCAGTGTTGAGTCACCATTTGCAGTAGGTAATAATGAAAAGCCACCCTTTCTTCTGTCAAGGGAAAGGATGTTAGTGCATTTTAAATAATACATGTGGGTAAATTTGTGTTATATAAAAAATCGTTTCACTTTTTTTAAGTTCATTGAAAGCTCAAGGATAGGTTTTTCTTGAACTAGTTAAGTTAAATAGACTGTTGGGTAAATGTATATAAAGCCAAGTAATGTAATATATTTTCATCAAAACAATTAGAAAGTGTTATCTCTTTGCTTCCCTTTGAAGGATTTCTATAAAGACCACTTTTGTGTTTTTGCAGGTACTGTAATAGGTGTTGTCATTTATACTGGAAAAGAAACTCGAAGTGTAATGAACACATCCAATCCAAAAAATAAGGTAGGCTAGATTAAGGAGCAACTGCATTAATGAACTTGCCTTTTCCTTTCAGTAAGAAAGTCCCTGTAGTTTTGAATACTCATTCTCGCTTCATTATGTATGACCTGGAAAAGAGACTCTCAAAAATGCTGGTGATTTATATGTTCTCTTTATTTATATAACATTCTTGTACTGAAGAATTTTCAAGTGCATCTTCTCCTGGCTTATTAATTAGAGTTGTATGTGTGTCTTGAATTTGCATTGTTAGCTACATAATTTGACAATTGAATATAGGTCTCTAACTTCTCGTCTTTAATTTGTTTTATAATTTGCATCTTTACCTTTATGTTGATGGTTTAATTTTAAAGCAAAGAAATCTCTATTAATATTTTGTAATATTTAATTTGATAATGTTATATTGTTAAAGCATTTTATTTCTACTTCAAAACATATCGACAAAACAGAAACAGCAAACAAACAAAAGCTGGGTGTGGTGACGCATACTTGTCATCCCAGCACTTGGAGGAGCTGAGGCAGGAGCATCAACATGAGTTCGAGGCTACCCTGGCTACATAGTGAGTTAAAGGCCAGTTTGGACTACATCACAAGATATTTTCTCAAAAACAAACAAAAACCCACAAACATATTGAAAATCAAATTTCAGTCTTAATGGCTATTTAATTATATGTCTAAAGTTATTACTTATGCAAACGTGTATGTAAGTTAAGTTATAGTACAGGATTAATGTAAATTGTCAGTAGATTCTATGTATAGATGATTCGGTTTACATCATGAAGTCACAGTGTGTTCTTATATGTAGGTAATGAAAACCTCTTCCTGTTACTTCTACTCATTTTTGTTTGAAATAGCATCTGAGTATTTAAGTGGAACAGACAATCCTCACATGGATTTATGGTTCACTCTGAGTAACTAATAGTAAAGGTTGTCCCTTGTAGGACATTTTATCACACAGCTGTAGAAATGAATTCATCCTTTACATTTAGGACAAGATACATTCTTTTTTCAGCTAACTAGTATTGAAAAAGTTGCCCTTCAAGAATTAGGCTATGGGGCTGGGGATTTAGCTCAGCAGCACAGCACCTGCCTGGCAAGTGCGAGGTTGTGAGATCGATTCCCAGTACCGGGAAAAAAAAAAAAAAATTAGGCCGTTGTCACTAACCTATCTGTACTACAGTAGACCAACTCCTCATGTGCTGTATTTTTTGAATGGGCACTGCATGGCCAATGTTAGCAAACATTTTAGAGTTTTCAATGGTACAAACAGCCCACTGCAGCACGTGTGCCACAGGTTCACTACCACTGACATAGGCCCTCACCACAGCCAGTCTGATGCATATTAAGACTGTGTGTCACATGCATGTGCTTACACACACACACACGCATACACATACAACTGTTGTGCTGCTGTTATTTCATTATAAGTTACAATTATGATAATAAGATATTCTCTGTAGATTTATATTGCAATTTTAATTTTAGTATAAAATATACCTAATACTAACTCTATAATAGTTGCAATTTTTAAAATAAGTTATTTAATTATTGACAGACTAGAATAGTGTATGTATAAGGAGGTATAATGATTTTTTTTCTCATGCGAGCAAATAGAAAATTTTAGTTCATGGACAAGTTGAAAGTTTTTTTTCTTGATCTTTGGACTTACATTTATGACTATATTTGAGGGTACATTTCATTTTAAGCATTAAAAATCTTAAAAGTTATATTGCCATTTATTTTGACCCTTTTAAAAATTCTGCCTTATTCTTCAGCTTCGTGTAATTTTTTTCCTTTCATTCAGTCTCCATCCTGTTACTTCTTTATTCCTATGAATCCTTTACATATTTTTAGGTCATTTTGCTCTGTACATAAGATTTTGTTTGAGAGTAACTTAAGTAACCTGTTAAGTTTATGACTATGGTTAAGAATTCTGGCACTGGAGTTACCCTCTCTGGGTAAGAGCCCAGGCTTTCCCACAAACTAGCTGTTTGGCTTTGGGAACTTTGGCATCTTAATTATCCACTTCTATAAAATGAAAACAGTACACATATGTGACTATTGAGAATAAGATAATGTATGCATTACTCTTAGAAAAGGACTTAGGCCGGGCATGGTGGTGCACACCTATAATCCCAGTACTTGGGAGGCTGAGGCAGGAGGATGCTTGCAATTTCCAGACCAGCCTGGGCTGCAAAGTGAGTTCAAGGGCAACCTGTACTGCATAGTGAGACCCTGTCTCAAAAAGAGAAAAAACAAAAAAGGAACGAAAAGAACTTACTGTGTGACAAATACTCCATAGATGTTAGATGTAATTGTTGTTGGTGTTATTGTTGTATAAATCAGATGTTTTCATTGCCACAATTTTTCAACCCAACCTTTATTTTTTACTTTTAAAGAGAAAAGGAAACCAAATACCAACAACCAAGACAAAAACAAAACAACAGAAAAACAATAAAAATGATACAGATTTTCAAAACAGGGTAATAGGAAGTTAACAATGGTTGTTATATTAAATATTGTTATCTTCAACTAAGTTGCTCCGATTACCAGATGTAAAAATGCAAAGATTATTAAACAATTAAAGAGAATAAAAAGAACATTAGAAATGATACAGAGTTTCACTAATCAAGATAGTAGGGATTGAACAATGGTTGTTATATTGCATTATTGTTATCTTCAAATTAGTTGTTCAGATTACCAGATATAATCATGCAAAATGATCAGAAAAAGAAAAATGTAAGCATTAACTGTGCCTGTCAATAAACCAATAGACATCAGCAGTACATTTATCCCAGCTATCCTTGTATATCCATAGATATTTTTGCCCTTCTTTCTTTCTTTTCCCTTCATCCCATTTATTCCTTCCCTTTGAGTAACTTCTGTCCCTTCACAATGTCTATTGTATCTTTCAGATATAAATTACTTTTTCAAGTTCTTACACTAGGGAGACAATATGATGTTTGCACATGTAGTTCTAATGTCTTTCACTTATGAGTATGGTCTCTAGTTGCATCCATTTACCTATAAAAGCCTCGAGTTTATCTTTTTTACTTCTTGAGTAATACTTCCATTGTATAAAAATACCATATCTTTTTTATCCATTCCTCAACTGATGGGCATTTGGGTTGTTTCCAAGATTTAGCTATGACAAATTGCACTGTTATAAACATGAGTGCACATATACCACTATAGTATGATGTTTTCAATTCTTCTGGAAATACACCCAGAAGGGGAATAGCTGGGTTGAAGGGAACCTCTAATCCTGGTTTACGGAGGAATCTCCACATTGATTTCCATAGTGGTTGCACCATTCTACATTCCCACCAACAGTAGAGAAGGGTTCCTTTTTCCCCACAGCCCCTCCAGCATTTGTTATTTGTTGACTTCTTGATGGTGGCCATTCTTTCTGGAGTGAGATGAAATCTCAATGTTGTTTTAGTTTGCATTTCTCTAATGACCAATGAGGTTGAACATTTTTTCATATATTTATTTGCCATTTGTATTTCTTCATCTGAGAAGTGTGTATTCATCTCAGATAACCATTTTTTACTGGGTCTTTGAATTTTGGAGGTCTGATTTTTAAAAATTCTTTATATGTTCTAGATAGAAATCCTTTGTTAGAGGGACAGTTGGCTAAAGTTTTTTCCCAATTTGTGGGTTTTCTTTTTACTGTATTGGTGATTTCTTTTGCTATGCCAAAACTTTTCAATAAGAGAGATCCCAGTTGTTGATTCTTGGAAGTATTTCCTGTACTGTTTGGCTTTTGTTCATGAACTCTTTGCCTACCCCTGTGTCTTCAAGATTTCTACCTACTTTTTCTTCCAGTAGATTTAGTGTTTCTGATTTATTTTTTTTTTAATTTATTTTTATTTTTTT
>NW_004955402.1:62378464-62420485 GCF_000276665.1 Chinchilla lanigera
TCTTTATAATCTCCTCCCTTCTTTGGGCTTTGGGCCTGACTTTTTCTTCTTTTTCTAATAGTTTGAGATGTAGCATTAGGCTACCTATTTGTTCTCTTTCTGTTTTCCTTATGTGTGAATTCACTGCTATGAATTTACCTCTGAGGACTGCTTTCATTGCATCCCATAGGTTCTGGTAGTGTTTCTGTTTTAATATTTAGATCTTTGATTCATTTCGACTGTAGTGCATGGTGATAGACATGAGTCTAATTTTGGTCTTCAACATGTAGATTAAAGAGAATGTCTTTCTTCCAGTGAACATGTTTGGCCCCTTTGTGAAAGATAAGGTGGCTGAGTGTGTTTGTAGTTGTGTGCATCTTGTAGTGTGTTCCATCAATCATCAGGTCTCTTTTTTCCCAAGACCATGCTGATTTTATCACAGGAGCTTTGTGATAAAATTTCAAGTCAGGGATTGTAATGCTTCCTGCCTTGCCTTTGTTTCCCAGGGTTGCTTTTGCTATTCTGGGTCTCTTCTGGTTCCATTTGAATTTTAGGAATGTTTTCTCTAGGGCTGTGAGGTGTACTAATGGTAATTTAATTGGGATTGCATTGAATCTGTACAACAATTTTGGGGGTCAGGCTATTTTCACAATGTTGGTTCTTCCTATCCATGAGCAAGGAATATCTTTCTATTTTCTAAGATTGTCTTTGATCTCTTTTTTCAGAGTACTGGAATTTTCACTGTATACCTCTTTTATTTCCTTTGTTAGATTGATGCCTAAGTATTTCATTTTTTTGGATTGCATTGTAAAAGGTTTGGTTTCCCCAATTTCTGTCTGTGTTTGTTGTTTGTGTACAGAAATGCTATTGATTTTTGAATGTTGATTTTGTATCCAGCTATGCCACTGAATTTGGTTATTAAATCTACAAGTCTTTTTGTGGAGTTTTTGGGGTCTTCTATGTAGAGTATCATGTCATTTGCGAATAATGATAATTTCACTTCCTCCTTTCCAATTCTTATTCTTTTTACTTCTCTCTCTTGTGTAATTGTTCTGGCTAATGTTTCCAGACCTATATTGAGTAGAAGTGGTGACAGTGTATATTCTTGTCTTCTTCTTGATTTTAGAGTGAAAGCTTTCAGTTTTGTCCATTTAATATGATGTTGGCTGTTGGTTTGTCATTGGAGGCTTTTATCCCATTGAGGTAAAGACAATCTATTCCTATTTTCCATAGGGATTTTATCATGAATGAATGTTGGATTTTGTCAAAAGCTTTTCTGCATCTATTGAGATGTTCATGTGATTTTTGTCTTTGGCTCTGTTGATATGGCAGATTGCATTTATTGTTTTGCATGTATTGAACCATCCTTGCATTCCTGGGATGAATCCAACTTGGTCATCGTGTATAATCTCCTTCATGATTTTCTGCATTCTGTTTGCTAGTATTTTGTTGAGGACTTTTGCAACTGTGTTCATTAGAGAGATTGCCCTGTAGTTCTCTTTTTTAGTTAGGTCTTTCTCTGGTTTTGATATCAGGGTAATCCTTGCCTCCAGGAATGAGTTAGAGAGAATTGCTTCCCTTTCTATTCCATTAAAGATCTTGAGAAGAATTGGCATTATATCCTCTCTAAATTTCTTGTAGAATTCAGCAATGTATCCATCAGGACCTGGGCTTCTCTTTATTGGTAAGGTTTTAATTACATTTTCAATTTCATTGACTGATACTGGGTTATTCAGAATTTTTATATCTTCTTGTTTCAGCTTTAGTAATTCATACGCATCTAGGAATCTGTCCATTTCTTCTGTGTTTTCCATCCTGTGAGAGTAAGGATTTTCAAAGTAGGTATTGATGACCTTCTTAATTTCTATAGGATCTGTAGTGATTTCACCCTTTTCACCTTATTGCATGAACTGGAGTTTTTTTCTTTGCTTTTTTTGATAAGGTTGGCTAAGGACTTATCAATTTTATTTTCTCAAAGAACTAACTCTTTGATTCATTAATTCTTTGTGTTGTTTTATTAGTCTCCATTGCATTAAGTTCTACTCTGATGTTCGTGATTAACTGCCTTCTGTGTGATTTGGGTTTGACTTGCTCTTTCTTTTGTAGAAGCTTGAGGTACAGCATAAGGTTGTTTGTTTGTGCTTCTTTTGTTTTCCTAATGTGAGAGTTCACTGCTATAAATTTCCCCTCTTAGGCCTGCTTTCATTGGGTCCTACAGGTTTTAGTAAGTTGTATCTGCATTTTTGTTTGATTGTATATTACTTTACTTTCATCTGTGACCTGTTGGTTGTTCAGGAGGATGTTATTTAATTTTCATGTTTTTATGGAATTTTTGCAATTTCTTTTATCAATTCTAATTTCATTGCTTTATGGTCACATGATATGCATAGGATAACTTCAGTTCTTTTGCATTTACTTAAGCATGTTCTATGTGCTAGTATATGGTCTATTTTGGAGAAAGACCCATGTGCAGCTGAGAAGAATGTGTATTCTGATGTTGGGTAAAACACTCTGTTAAGGTCTACTAATTCCTTTTTTCACAAGTTTGATTTAGGTCCGTTATATCTTTGTTGACTTTTTGCCTAGTTATTCTGTCTCTTCATGATAATTGGGTGTTAAAGTCCTCCATTACAATTGTGTTACTGCTTATTTAACTTTTCATGTCGGTTAGTATTTGTCTTATATAGCTGGGTGTTCCTGAATTTGGTGCATGTATGTTTATTATTGTTTTCTCTTACTCTTGCAGTTTTCCCCTAACCAGTATATGATAACCTTCTCTATCTCTTTTGATCACTCTTGCTTTGAAGTTCACATTGTCTTCAATGTGAACCACAGGGTAGAGAATAGCTGCCCTGCTTTTTACTAGATTCCTGTGGCGTAGAGTATTGTTTTTCATCCTTTATCTTTTAGTCTTTGAATTTCCTTCTGAGTTAAATATGTTTCTGCCAGTCTACTTCTTTTGATTGGTGAATTGAAGCCATTGATGGTTATAACTGATATGTATTGGCTTATCTTTATTATGTTATTTTCCTGCTATTGGTTTCCTATTTTCCCCCTGATTAACTTCTTATTCTGTGTAGTGATTCCTTTGTATTGTTGTTCTTGAAGTTGTGGTCATTTTTATCTCTTTCTAGAATACCTTGCAGTACTCTTTGTAAGGTTGGTGGTCATGAATTTCTTCAGTTGTTCTTTGTCAAGGACATATCTTATTTCTCCATTAATTTTGAAAGATAGTTTTGCAGCATACATCAGTCTGGGTTGGAAGTTGTTTTATTTCAGGACATGAAATACTTCATTCCAAGCTACTCTTGACTTGATGGTTTGTGTTGAGAAATCTGCCGTGATTTTGATGGGCTCTACTTTGTAGGTGATGTTTCTTTTATCTAACAGCTTTTAATATCCTGTTCTTTTGCTGAATTTTGGGATCTTACTATTTGTCTAGGTATAGATTTATTTTGGTTATGGCTAATTGGAGTTGTATATGCCTCACTTTTCTGTGTGTTGGATTCTTGTCCCATGGTTGGGAAAATTTCTGCAAATAGTCTTTTTATGTCACCCATGTTTACTCCTGCTGTTTCATTGACACCTGTCAGTCTGGATTTGTTTCTCTTTGTCTCATCTTGTACCTATTTATTTGTTATTTCTAGGTTCCTTGTTATTTTTAAGAGATCTTTCATTTTGTGATCACTTGCGCCAATGCTGTCTTCACATTCTGAAAGTCTATCTTCAGTTTCATTCAAGCAGTATTGCGAGCTTTCAGTGGAATTTTTAATATTCTGGATATGTATTTGAATCTGTTCCATGCATTCTAGTTCTTTCCTATGTTGTTCATTCAAGATTTCCTTCATTTTTCTATTCTCCCCTTACCTTCTTATCTGTCTTCTTTAGATGTGCTGAGCAGTTCTTTCATTATTGTTGTCATTTCTCTTTTTACCTCAGAGATTATTTCTGATTTGATTTCTTATATGGCCTGATGGAGTTGTTTCTTTACTTCAGTTGCTATCATTTCAGAAATGTCAGGTATGTGACTTCCAAGTTCTTCTATGTCAGTGTCTGCTGGACTTGTTCTGGGTGGGCTAGAGATCTGAGATTGCATTTTGCTTTTTTGTTTTGACATTTTCAAACCTCTGAAGTTCAGCAGGGCTCAGGGTTGTGTCTGTGATATTGAGGGGGCTGGGTAAGGCTCACTGAGGCCCTGTAGTTTCCCCAGGCTTGGAGTCACTCCAGCAATGGTGGGTAGAAGTGTGCAAGGTGGGTCAGGGAGGCTCCAATAGCTCATAGGGGCTCAGGGCCACTCCCACAATGTTGGGGGGCAGGGTGTGGCTTACTGAGTTCCCAGAAGTTACCAGGGGCTCAATGTCATTCTCTAAAAGGTAGGAGGGTTGGGGGAACAGGTCACTCCTGAAGCTGCCTGGTGCTTGGTGCTGCTCTTGCGCAGGTAGTGGTGCAGGGCTCAGCTCCTGCAGATTTCGGAAGCTCTCTGAGGTTTAGCTGTGATCCTGTGCTGGTGAGGGTGCAAGGAGCAGCTCATGGTGCTTCCTGAAGCTGTGCTGGGCTCAGCTCCATTTCCATGCTGGTGGGGGTGCCACACAGTGCATTGAACTTCCCGAAGCTGTCTAGGGACTCACTGTGGCTTCAGCAAAGGTTCGACCTTTATTTTTATTTAAGAAATTTCAACTAGTTTGTTCAAGGCACTATGCTCTGTGCTGCTGTGTCAGCTAGAAATACTCTCATTGGTCACCTTCTCTGTCTTACTCCTCTCCATCCATCTCCCTTCTTCCCCTTCTCTTATCTTTTTTATCTTTAAAAAATAGCCTTTTACATTTTCTTGGTGTTACCAAGGATGTCATTGGAGCTATGGTTTTTTTTTTTTTTTGTTAACTAACCGAATTGGACTCAAACCTTTCCTTTGTTTTTACCCACCTCACAGCCTGGTATAAAATGTCTCCTTCAGCAACCGGCCCCACTTTGAGACTTAACAGTGTTCCATCCTCCCTTTCACACAGAATCATGGGAGCGATAGCTGAGGCTTGTGGAGCATCTAACATGTAGTGTGTGCTTTTCCTAAACTTTCCATGCATAAAGTTGACCATTCACATGGCAGCCCCCAAAAGAGGTTGGTACAGCAATAGCGCTGCAGGGGACGCAGGGGGAAGTATTTGCTTTGTGAGAGAGAAGACTGATAGTGAGTCTCCTGGGGAAGTGTTTCTTAGGCTTGACATTTAAACATTTTTGTGAATTAAGGAATAATCTAATAGGGGACTGAATGATACAATTTTGTATATGTAAAAAATATTTCTGGGTGTTCAATGTTAGTTTTATAAGAATAAAATTCAGAATAGGGTTTTGTACATATTATAGTTGGTCAAAAAGTAACAGATTTGGGTTCCGTTTTGCCCTTGATATATGTTGAATGAAAAAGAATATGTGACAGTTGTCCCTAGCTACATAGGCAAGACAGAATTTATTGCTTAATATTTGTGAGATGTTGCTTTCTAAAGACTATATCTCAATATTTTTGTGTGACTTAGTACACCAGCAAAAATTTGGACTTCAAAAAAACCTAGTTCAAACAAAAGAGCAAACATTTTAAAGGAAAATCTGATCATTTATCTGAGTTTCATTGAATTTCTTCAAGGAAACAGATCCCTAACAGTTCTGATAGCTATTTAGTTCATTATATGTTGATTGCTGTGATAGTCAGTTGTAATGTCATCCTAGAGTTTATTGTCAATGGAGTATTGTGAGCTGGAAATAATGTATTTCTGTGGTTCCCACTAAGTGTTTAATAGTCCGGTGAGGCTATGTCACACTGGGCTAATTTCATGTGTTTCATGTCTGACTCAGGCTGGTGGGTGGTCACTCATCATGGTCCCTATGGGACCCACCTTGGAAGCATATTTCCATGAACATAAGGTTAAGAAAATCTAGCAAATTATATACTGACCCTTAAGGCTTCTGCCATTGAGTAGTATAGGTTCATTTCATTGGTCAAAGCATTTAAATGGCTCCAGCTATGTTCAAGGTATCAGGGAAGTACAATCCTGCCCCATATGCAGAAAGAGAATTGGAAATAAGCAGCATTGTTGAATGCCTAAACCTGGTAATAAATGGAATTTTTCAGGGCTTTAGGTAGTATGAAAAAGGTCTTTCTTCATAGAACCCGAAGGAACAAGAATGTTCAAGAGGTTAGGTAAAGGAAAAGTAGCCAGGAAAAGAAGGTTGAATGAGGTAAGCACTTCAAAATAAAATGGAAAAAGACATTAAGGGAAGGGGTGTTTTAGCAGGAGGCAACGCTAACAGCGTGTTGTGGGCCAGTGATGGCAAACGTTTTAGAGCTTTCAGTGATACAAACAACCCACTGCAGCACGTGTGCCGTGGGTTCACTACCACTTTGTGAAGCATGGCAGTCATTTGATATGAAAAAGAAGGTACTAGTAGATGTAGCATTTAGGAAAGTACCTGTCCTATTAAAACATATGTGGTATATTTATTAGAGTAGGTTTCAGATGTGAAGGCAGTCTTAGCCTGGAAGAATCCAGGGTACCAGAAGGTGTCATCTGACAAGAACTTGGGCCAGGATTAGGGGAAGGGACGGCTGGCCATACTTTTAGAAAGGGAGCTCAGAGAAGTGGAGAAATAATTTTTTTGAAATGATTTTGTTGATTTTGTTTTTTCTAGAGTGAAAAATCTATATCACAACAATAATTCTCTTTTCAAAAAAAGGAAGAAAAATATTTTTGAAAATATAGGTTTAATGATCATCCAGTAATAACTTAAACCTGTAATGTTAAGGTTCTTAGGACAAAATTATATAATGTTATACAGCTATCATATGAACTGTGACAAAGCTTCTGTGATACAGGTATCTAGAAAACACTTGCATTCAGTCAGTCAGTCAGTATGCCTCTCCCTTCTCTTCCTCTTTCCATTTCTTTTGCTTTCTTCTTTCTTTTTTTCTTTATAACTCATTTATTTGTTACCTTCATATCTCTCTCTTGTATATGTATATGATATATATGACAAATAGTTTCAAGATAAAAACTGCTGCAGGAAAATCAATGCTGATTTAATGAGAAGTAGTTAGTTCAAAAAATAATTGAAGTAATAACATGGTAAGGGCTTGAGACATTTCCTGTAGGACTGAGAAGGATTGTAATCTAACCATGTAGCCTCATAAGTTTAGGTACTCAACTGCTGTTGGAATCATAAAGTTATAATAGAGCCAGTAATAAGCAGAGGGATTTTCTTAGGCCCTACGTGGTAAGCCCAAAGTAAATAGGCCTTAGGTTGGTGTCAGAAGAAGGTGGTCCAGTAGCACCACAGCTGCAGAGGCAGCAAAGGTAGCAAAGGCAGTTAAGGTACAGACAGTAACCCAAATGTAGCCTGAGATAGTGTGCTGTGGTAGAGAGGATGAAGCACAGAAGGTACAGTTGGAGGAGGCATGTCTCTCCAAGAATTTTGGAAGCAAAGTAATTGCTGGTAATAAGAGGCAGAGTATACCAGTGAGAAGGAGTTGTGGAATGGTAGCACTGGGGGATCCAAATCACAACCCTGTGAGAACATTTAGGGAGCTTTCTTCCCTTCTTGTAGAATGTATGTATTGTAGCTACTGTTGCAGCTGAAGGCAGGGTGACTCATTGCACTTGTTCCAGTTACCCGGAGTTTCTCTTTTAAGAAGACATGTAACAGTCTTACATTCCTCAATTGCTTATTGATGCCTGCAGTGTCATTTGACATTATCTTCTATGATAGGTGTTGCCCTGTATGAGGAAATTTGTATCTGGGATCCAGTTGCTTTAAAAATAAAACAAACCTTTAGGTGATGCATGCCCATATTCCTAGCACTCTGAGAGGCGGAAGCAGGAGAATGCAAGTTGGAGCCCAGCCTGTGTACTTTAGTAACATAGTGGAGAGCCTGTCTCAAAATAAAAAAAGAGTAGGGATGGGGGACTGGGCATATTGCTCAGTGAAGAGACCCTGAGTTCAGTCCTAATACCTCAGTCAGTCAGTCAGTCAGTCAAAATGATCCATATAAGCACTATGAAATAGAGTAACTAAATGAATACATGCTTTCAAGTATTTTCTTTGGGTGACTCTGCACACCAGCAAAGATCTGGCCTGAGCACAAGGTGACCATTGCCAACTAGGTCCTAGTAGTGTTATAAGGTCGAAGAGTACCAACCTTTGCCAGTAGGATGCCACCCCAAGGGCATCGTATCTACTATATTAGCAAGGCTATTCTATTGTGCCCCCCTCTCCCTGCTTGGAACACCACCAGACCAGGCCCCTTCTGTTTTCTTGTGCACAGGTCACCAGGTGCCTTCCTACTCAGGCTGAAGGGTCCTTGAGGGACCAATGTTTGTGCTTTTTAAAATCTCTCCCAGAGTTGAACAGATGGATGAGATACTCATCCATTTCCATCAGTTGTTGCATAAAACATAGTTCTGAGCTTTTCATTCTTCCAAGCTAACACCCCCAAACATCTTGTGACCAGTTCTCTCTTCTCTCTTCTTTCTCCCCTCCCCTCTCCTCCCCTCCCCTCCCCACACCTCTTTGCTCCCCTCCCCTCCACTTCGCTTCCTTCCCTCCCTGTCACCCCCTCTTTCCCTTCTTTCCTTCCCTGTTCTTCTCTGGTTACATTAAAAAAAAAAAAAAAAAAAAACTAAGAAGAAAAAAATTAAAAAAAAAAAAAAAAAAAGGAGAATCAACATGAATTCCAGGCCAGCCTGGCCTACATCGTGAGACCCTGTCTCAAAAAAAAAAAAAAAAAAAAAAAAAAAAAAAAAGCGTTTCAGAAAACCAAAGAGAATAGAAAAGGACCATTCCAAGACCCAGGCCTGGGCCTTGATGCTCCCAACTTGTTTTCTCTTTCCTGTGGCTACAGATGCCAGTCCAGATGTCATTCTTAATATGCTTTTAAAAAGACAATTAAAATAAAGAACTTTACCAAGCTGATACCCTGACACCCTTCCTTTGTTTTGTGATTCTGTCACCCAGCTCCAGTTGGCTGGAACATAAAGCATGATCCCTGGGTTGGCAGGTTCAGCATCACTTCTCCCCATACTGATCCTATGTCTGAAATAGGACCTGAAAATGTAAACTCTTAAGTTCCCTAGACCTCTGAGTCAGAAACCCTGAGGGTGCAACCACCTTTGGGGATTCTGATGCTCACTAGAGAATCAGAATCTCTACCCTGGGGCCTAAAATCTTGGATGAAAAATAATTCCTATATAAATTAATTGAAATATAACTAAATTCTGTGAATGACAAATGTCTCACCTTGATTTATTTTTTTGGATTTCTTCTTGAAATTAGTTACTGAATTCTAACTTGATAATTTTATATTACTGCAAAGTACAGCTTTCTGCCTAATTCAAGAGCTTATTAGAAGTTTTTAAAGTAGCATGCTTTGTCCAGACCTAGATTAAGAATAAATCTTACAGTTTTGTTGGAGGAAAATTCTAAGATAAAAATAAATTCCTAAAGCTTACAAATATTCTTCCTCATCACAGTGTTTCTTGAAGAGATGGGCTCCTTTCACAATTAGATTTTTGTTTTAAAACTTTGAACAAATGAGAAGTTCTTATTACTAAGCAATTTTATAATGATATTTGGTGAACATTTAAATTAAAAGGACTGCAACTTGAGTAATGGACTGCTTTATAAAACACAGCCTTAGACATATTTAATAAGATGATACTTGATTACATTTAAGAGGGAAAAATTCTCACAGGAGCTTAGGAAGAATCAATTGTGACAGGTTGCCATTTTCATGCCGTTCATAATAATAAGTTGCTCAGAGCAAGAACATCAAGGATGAAATGATAATACAAATTGCTCCCAGCAGTTATTGTAATCCCTTGGGTATATTGATTTGTGTTTCTAATAAAAAGATGCTTTCAAATGTCTCATTGACAGCAAGACAGGTGACATGTGCCATTACGTGAATTAGAGCCGCTTCTCATCTGGATTGTGGCAAAGGCATTTTCGCATAATAGAACAAAATAGAATCAGCTGTGGTTTTCTTTTCACACTGAAATACCAAGGCAATTTTGGAGAATAGCTTTCTTATTTTAAAAAGGACAGTTTATTAATATTTTCAGAGTTCTATTTATTTATGGTAAAATATTGCAATAGAATCACTTTTTTCTTTTGGTTGCATATAATTGTAGCATCCCTTCATTTTTCTAATAGTTGCCGCCTTGTGTAATAAAATATTTTCAGATTTAAATACTTGTTTAAAAATGTGCTTATGTGCTTCACAAAGGAGCTACATCTTGTAGAATATAGTATTACAGTCAATCTGCACAGAAAAAAGAATTGCAGTCCCTTTTGTGGATAACTGTTATTAATATTAACAAATCATAGTATTTCAAAGCTTCACTGGGAAAGGATTGACCAAAAAACAAACCTACCATGAAGTGCTCCAGTAGCATACAGACAGTATGACTCTTTGGGTTATGCCAGTGCATACACTGCCTTCGCCTGCGTACTGTGGCATTACAGCTGCACACAATTAAAAGTCTTGAGCATAAGTAAACTTATAATTTAGGAAACCGGTAAAGAAGCAAAATGTTAATGTTGATAAAGCAACCCTAATGATAGTATCTGGGACATACTGCCCTGCAAGTATATAGCAGATATCTAAACTAGAATATTTGGATTTTGACTCTTAACTTCTTTTAATATAAATTTGATTATAAAGTAAGTGCTTTAAGTAGTAAATGCAAGCGTATTAATCACTTAAAGTAATGCTTTGTTTCACTGAAACAACTTCATTCTATATAAAGTCCTGAAGAAGCGGGTACTATTTATTTGTTACATGTTAGGTAAGAATATATTTAATAGTGCTTTCTCATCTGTAATCACCACAGCTGGATTCTTTGTAATCCAAATTCTTAACAAGCAGGTAAGCACTTTTATAATTGTCTCTATTTTTTGAACCTCTTAATTTCTTATCCTAAAGCCATGAAATCTATTTAAAACTTGTGGAAATGGTGATAGTAACTGATTTGTAATGGCATTTTCTGCAATACCTAGCAATTCTTGTACCAGATCATTCAGAGGCACTTCTGGTGGCACTTCTAATGGTTTGAAATGGCTTACGTGGAAAAAGCCAAATTGGCGAGAACCTTGTGTAGGCTAGATGAAGTAAGCAGTGGTAGGCAACTTTGTTGTTAGTGAAGACACAAGAGTAAGAAAATGGCTTTTCCCATTATTTGGAAATTCTCAGAGTAAATACTACCTGGGAGGATTTCCATGAACCAGCAGAACCCTGTCTTTTAAAGATGTACTCTAGTATTACAAGAGTTCAGTCCTTCCTTAAACAATATTTATCATTAGTAGATAAGTCCTTCCTTAAACAATAGTTATCATTTACTGTAGATAGTTTTAAGCCAAAAGTCAGCTAAAAGGAAAAATCTCATGGGTTTTTCTCATTGTTCCCTGCCAAGGTCCACTGGGGTGAATCTCGGGTGAGCTTGTGGACCTCTCTTCCCCACCCCTATTGCCACCTCTGTTGAGACAGAAAAGGCTTCCTCCATTCCTCAGACACACACACACATAACTGGGCCTGATAGAGCACTTGTCCTTGGTGAACTATTAAGGGAATAGGAGGCTACAGATAAGTACTGCCTTTTCCCTGGGTCCCTGCGCCTGCAGCTGGTATAGATGACCTTCCATACACCATGACAGTAGCGTGCAGTGTTACATCCTAGGCAGGAGAGTTCATAACATGAGGGGCCAGTTCATCTTGGCCACCATATTGTTTTAAGCCTCTGGCTTAGACATATGCCACGTCATAGCTGCCACGTGTAGTGAATGATTATTTTTCTTAAGGAATATTTCTTTTGTTGTGGTTTCCCCTTCCATGGTTACCTTTTTCTAAGCAATAATTTTTAAAAACATTCTTTGGGATCAAATTTTAATACATATGGCGTAAACATAATCATCTTTTTATACATCTGAAGGTATATCCTGGGTGTGACTGTTCTGTTTGACTTCATTAATGTTAGAGTCTGTTTCAAAGCTACTAGTTAAAGTACATTTGTGGTGACCTTAGCATTCAATCAGATATACTTCCCTGTGAATCAGCATTGTCAGCTAATAATCACCTGTGCCAAACTTTGTATCATATGACTTCTGAGTTCTTCCAATAAAGTGAGGTATTCACCATCTGAAATTTCCCTTTAAGGGTGGTTATTTATATCAAACATTTTAGCAGGCTTATTTAAGATGCTTAGTACCATTATAATTGAAACTTTTTTTTGAGATGTTGACATTAGAATAAAACTTTCAATTCCATTAATGATTAGAACATAAAAGCTATTCTGGGATAAATTACTACATCAGACATGTCTTTTAAAATTACAGGATACATTTGGATTGGTGTAGCAGTGTATTTCTTACCAGCATTTTCAGGAGGCTATAGGAAAGTTTAAATAACCTCAGAGCATATTAGCAAAGATTAAGTCCCCTTTTCCAATAAACAGAACCTTCCAGTTGAAATTTCAATAAATAGTAGTCTAATATTTTAAAAATTATAGTGTCCAGTTGGCACTGTGGAAAGTGGTTTGGAGTCAGGCTGACTGGACTAGAGTCTGGTCCCAGCACACCTCAGCTAGCCTCAGTGTCTGCCCAGGATTGGCCTCATCAGTAGACTATCTGTGTAGCTGAGATTATTAAATGTGGTGATATATTTAAGGAACTTGGTCTGGTATCTGGCATTGTAGATGCTCAAAACCTGCTAGATGTTTCAGTGATTGTTATCATACCATCTTGTGGTATCACGTTTGAACCTGGTTCTGGCATGGAGGTAAGCAAGAGGGTGGGCTTGCTAAATCAGCAGACTAAGCAGGTGGCCTGTGCAGTTGGTTCACTGGAGTTTCTATTCAGATGAGGCCATGGCTGAGAGGCTCCTTCAAGAGATTGCTGCCTGTCATGCTGGAAACCATAGTGAAGATTTGCTGAACTCTGATTGCTGTTCACCTGGGGTACCTGGTTCCACCATTCTTAGTCTGGCTACACTCCACTTGAAGAAGTACCCAGTAGTGTGTGTGTTTCCACCTTGTTCCTCTGTGGAGGCACACTGGACCCTTGCGTAGGACCACCTATCCCTTTGTCCCCCATGCCTGCTTCTCCATAAAAGTAAAATTAATAATTAACATCCAGTCAAATGCACATGGCAGCCCATCCAAACCCAATGGGGCTTCCTCTTTGATGTCACAACTATGAGAACCTTCTTCTTGAACCTATTCCTTGCCACAGTCCTGGGATAACTGGCTGTCCTCAGTTTCTCCATAATAACCATCCTTCTTCCTGTGGTAGCAAGAGTTATATAGTCTCATCTTACACCCGTCAACTCCCTCTCAGCAGCCTTGACCAAATTCACAGTACATAAATTCAACTGGTACCTGTCAAACAGTGAAACAGCTGCTGCCTCAGAGACCCTTCTTACCACTCTTCCAGTTTGTTCTTGACATGACAGCCAGAGTCACAGTTATAAAATGTGAATGTGATATGGGTAGTTTCCTACATAAAATTGTTCAAAAGATTACCATGTCTCCACTGGCTAAGAGTATCATCTTCACTGTACCCCAGGGGGCCTGCCCTTCCTTCATACATGTCGCGGGCTGCTTTTCTTCTTACTCTTTCTGCTTCACCGTGAGGTCTGGTCAGCCCTTTGAGGAGCCTGCAGAGCAGCCTGTTTGCTCGTAGTTAATAGGACCATATAACCACACATACCTGTGTGACCAGTTGTCAGTCCATCCATTCTACTTGTGTTAGCTTCTTGACTAAGAGAAGTTGTTTTTGATGTTTCTGGTTCTCTGAAGGGAAGGTAGGTGCTCAGAAAATGGCTGGTTGAAGACATACAGCAATCTTTGATAACTGCTAGATCTTTTTGCCTGTCTTCCACAAGGTTTTAAACCCCTGGAGCAATGCCTTCTTAGTGCACACTCCTCACATAGTAGATGTTGGAGAGCTGAACATGGACCTAAAAGAAGATAGAAAAGTGATTTGCATGCAAATGATGTATAGTTTGTGTGGAGGAGATGAGCTTATCTTTAATAAAAATTAAAATACCATGCAGAATGATAGTAAGTGCTCTGGTACTAAGAAGAATGGGACAGGGTACAAAAGGTATTGGCTACCTGGGGAACACTGTTGTGTTCCACATACTGTACGAGGCTCTGCCTGAATTATTGTGTATGGCTTGTGTGTGTGTATGTGTTTTTTAAAGGGAATTATATCTGCTACTTACATTGATGGGTGCTCATATTATCTTCTCTTTGGCCAGTGGGAGCCCCTTTATACTGGCCCTATCTCCCATTATAATGAACCCATCATTCTGAGTATTTTTTGTTCTTTTTTTCCCCAAAACGTGATGTTCCAGACTTCTCCTATACTTTCTTTGCTTCACCTTTGGGATCAGCATGGATTCCTTTCTGCAAAGAATGAGGTGAGGTTTTGGGAACTGTGTGTGCTCATTGCTGTTGAGAAGTGCTGCTTTCAAGCTCTTAGAGCAGACTGAGGGGTCATATGATGGATAGGTAGATAGGTGAGTGGACTGAAAGGCATGTAAACTTACACATTTAAGTCTATATGTATACTGAACATTGTACCAGTTAATCTTGTCAGCTTGACTGGCTCATGAGACCCTAGAGAGATGAGTGGATCATGGGAGCACTGTACTCATCAGTTAATTCACCCACTGATATTCCTAGCTGCATGTGTTGTTAAAACCTGGGGCCCAGGAGGATGCGATGGGTCCCTGAAGTTGTACCTTTGGAGGGTATCTGCCTTCCTAGTGCTTTTGCCCTGTGCACTGCTTCCTGAACATCATGAAGTGAGCAGATTAACCAGCTGACCATAGACTGAAATTTCTGAAACCATGAGCCAAACAAATTTCTCTTCCTTTATGCTGTGTGTGTCAGGTGTATTTTCCCAATAATGGGAAGGCTGACCAAGACAAACAGCATGAATCCAGACAAACTTCCAGTTCCAGTTTAAGTTTATAGTTCTCCTTCTTGTTTTCTCTCTCCAGTTCTACTTCCCTTTCCTGACTGTGAGAAACCTGTTTACAGTTGTCTATCATGTTTTCACTCCCTTGAGTAACCTCTTCACTGTAACTATCCTGCATCCCTGTTTATTCTGTTTGAGCTCCATCATCCTGTACCAGCTCACCCTTTCCTGTTTTTCTTCCTCAATTAAGCATTAGATGAGTAACAGAACATATATTAGAACCTCTTTAAGTCATCACCTCTAAAGAGAGCCTTGTTAGGTAAGTATGGAGTAGTACTTGTTTTTAATTACGATGAGAGACAGTATGATTTTAAAAAATTGCAAATCTCTTCTAGTGTTAAATATTACACTTGGCTTGTCGAGTACTATTCTTTGCACATCTGTGCAGATATTGTGCCAGTCTGAGAGGTTGAACATACTATGCAGAGATCCTTCGTCTTTCTACTAAAAACCCCCTGGATAAATATGAGTGCTGAAACAAGATCTTAAATGTAGGTTTTCCTCTCCCCCAACCACTACCATCAAATGATTTTCATCATAAACTGAAATGAAAAACAGCTGACAGCATTCCTTTCTATATCTATCCTCTAGTAGACAAAGTAAGAATTACTTAAGGTGATTGTCTGTTGCGTCTGTCATTGGTTGGGGATTAGAAACTAGCAGTATCTTTAAACAGATTCTAGTTCAAAAGACGTAATTCATCATAGATAACATTTGTCTTTTGCCTCTTTCCCTGTATTTTGCATGTGGTAAATTCTTAATAAATGATGCCATATTTTAGGTATAAATTGCTGTGCTGACATCAAATATATACTGTTTTTTAAGTTCATGCTGTAGATTGAGTAACTTCAAGGTTAATGCATTAAGAACATAGGCCTAAAGCTAGGCATGGTGGCACACACTTGTCATCCCAGCACTAGGGAGGCTGAGGCAAGGAGGATTGTTGCAAATTTGAGACCAGCCTAAGCAACATAGTGAGTTCAAGACTAGCCTGGAGTGCATAGTGTGACCCTGTCTCAGTAACTGCCTCCCTCTGTCTCCTCCATAAAAGCTAGGCCTAGAATTTAAATCAGATAGCCAGATTTCTGTTGGTTGTGTGATTGGTGTTGATGTGAATTTTATTCTTTTCCATTGCAGTAATGTTGATAGCTCATACCAACTATGCGTAGAGTCATGTAATTGCCAAACTGCAGCAGGGACACTTTCTCACTGACACAGAGTAAAGACATGAAAGTTAGAAATGGAAAAAGCACAAGTATAACATATCTACATAATGTTCATTAACCTGTGGAAATGAGCAAGTTGTATATGATACAATTTAGGGAGAGATTTGTTTTGTTTTAGTTGAATATTTAGTCATTCAAGCAACAATTTCCTTAAGTTAAAGTCAATAATTTGTTTTGTTATTGCAATTACAAAAATTGTTTCTTAGCCTTAAGATATAGACATGGTCTAAAACACACAATATAGAAAGTAGAATTTTCATAATGGATCAATTTAATATGTTTTTAATTCCAGACAATATAAAGAAAAATGACTACACTGAGATTTAATTGTGGTCTCAGATGATGCATTTGCCCTGGCTGTCCTTCAGATGAAGGCAGACGAAAAGATGGCTTCACAATGTCTTTCGGCAGGCTAAGTTGCTCTGCCTTATTAGCAGGCAGATCTTTCTTCTAAGATACGTTGTTAAGCTTGACTTTTGCATAATGAATCATAGGAGTTTTAAAGATGATTTATTGATAATCATTCACTGAAACAGAAACAAATGAGTGCCTGGATATATTTAAGTATCTGCGTTATTTTTTATTACTTGCATAATTCCATTTATAGGTTAGGTTGTAACTACATGTGCTGTTTTTGTTTTAAAACTTTTGTTTTAAAGTTTCAAAATATTATAGAAAAGAAAGGGACTCAGGATCTGAATGTAGTTTATAAAGTTTATAAGTTTATATTGCTTAGCATAGCTATATATAAATTTTAGGAGTGAATAAGTAATTCCCCATGCAGTATAAAGGTGTGTTCATTTGCTTTTTAATTAATGCTGTAATGCTAATTTTTCTAAGCAAAATGAAGTTCTTGGCCATCTTTTTCTTGCCCTTAGAAGGTGCGAGCCTTTACTTTCTTCAGTTCAGCCTTTTTCTGCTCTTGTTTGATCCAAGTTCTCAGTTAGTTCTGATTTTTGTATACAGGTCAAACTGTTTGCCATTGTTACTAAAGTTTTTTTCATCTGCTTATAATCTTTCTATATTAATTTATTATATTAAAAACTATTTGTGACAAGCTATGTTTCATACTAGTGGTTATGACTTGTGTCTAGATGTTCCCCAAAGCTTTATGCAGTCATAGATGGGGCTTTTTCAGAGGTGGCTAGATCTTGAACATGTGACTCCAGGATTGATTCATGGCACAATGCTAAGGGTGTGAGTGCTACCCATCCTATGTAGTCTGGATAAGATATAAGGGATATAAAGAGCTGTCATCGTCTCATGCTTGCTTCATTACCTTCTATCCACTGTGAGCTGTTTCTCCTCTGCTATGTCACTTGGAGCTAGCCAATCATGGACTGAAACCTCTGCTAACTTTGAGATAAATAATCCTTTTCCCCTTTAAGTTTGGGTGTCAAATATTTTGTCTCAGCAACAAGAGAAGCAACTAAGACAGAACTTGGTAGCAGAGAAGTGGAGTCATTGCAGTGACTGTACCTGACCATGTGGTTCTGAATAGGACTCCCAGTTCTTGCTGCAGTGTTTGCATGTGACTCTGGAAGATGAGCAGCTCCTCAGGAGAGCCTTAGCCGTGGGAGGCTACATGTATTTTCAGGCTGAACAGCCCAGTACAGCCTTCTGAAGTCCTCATTGGCTCCAGATTCTCACAAAAATGCTATGTGCTTTGTGCTATTGGGGCAGGACAGCATGGGGGTGGCAATAACACCAGTAGCTAGTGTCACATGCATCAGCAGTGGGCATCAGAGGTGGTCTCCCCATCCTTAGAAACCATAAAGTTCCCCTTTACACCCTTCTAGAATTTAGATGTGGGGTAGAGAAGCAGACTCACAGAGGCCTGAATGTGATTTAATGTAAATCTGAAATACTAATCAGTGATTTTAATGAGTTAACTAGGATGTGGCCAGGTTGAATCACTGGGATGGGTGCTTACCATGGAAGTTGTGTGAAAATAGCCCAGGGCTGTTCTGGCCCAGGGCAGTTCTGTACAGCTCCCAAAGTGAAAGCACCATCAGAAGCTTTAGTCCCCTCTTTCCCTTCTGCATAGGAGCTAGGTGTCATAACTTGTAGTCTGTTGTCCTGCACAGTTTCCTGTGCTGTATATATCACCAATCCCAACACTGTTACCAGTTTGGCTCCCAAGGTGCTGGCCCAAAAGGAGGCCCACTGCTGCAAGTACATCCGAAAAGCGTGTGAGGGTGGAGCCTGGGCTACTTCACTCCTGGAATGGGATGTTCACTTATGGACCCAGACCTCTATCGGGTATTTCATCTGTACTTCTGTCTGCTGCCCTGTGATCCCCTCATAAGTGTGCAGAGCTGTGTATATCTCTGTTAACTGTTTCTTGATCAAGGGATACTGGTTTTCAGCTCCTTTCCACAGTTGTGACCAGAACCAGTAGGGTGCTTCTGCTTCCCTTGCTTTTGCCATAGGCTCCAGCCAAACACAACACCATCTACAGTCATTGTTAGGGTAAATGGCAGGGTAGGGTCAGTGACTCAGAGGAATTATACCTGAGCAGCTGCGCTCTTCAAGTCCTGAAAAGCAACTTCTGGTGTTTCTCTGCAGTCCCATGTCTCATCCTTCTGGGTCAGCAGGTGTAATGGGCACAGTAGGGTGGCTGGGTGCAGCGAGAATGTCTGTCAAAAGCCCAGTAAACCCATGTATGCCTGCAACTGATTTATTGTCTGGGTCTGGGGCATCTCTGGATTTTATCAATAATGGCATTGGGAATTCCTTTCATCTTACCTGACCAGTTAACACCCAAGAATTTGACAGACAAGCTAGGTCCCTAGACCTTGTCTTTGTTGATAGCTTACCCCCCAGGCCAGCAAAGCTTCCTTCAGACTTTGCTTGGTGGCTTCCAAACCTGCAGGGCAATTAGAGGTTAACTTAATATCATCAATATAATAGAATAGTGACACAGAGTGTGGCTTGGTCCAGGTGCCGAAGTCCTGGGCCATCAGGCCATGACACAAACTCAGGCTGTGCAAATAGCCTGTGGCAATACCTAGAAGGTCCTTTGCCTGCCTTCCCAGTTGAAGGCAAATTGGTCCTGACTGTCAGCCATGATAGCAATGGAGAAAAAGGCATTAGCCAAATCCACAACATGATGGTATTGACCCACCATTGTGAGATGATCCATCAAACATACACTATAAGGCACTGCCACATTCAATGGAGGGTTCACTTTATTCAATTCCTGATAATCCACAGTCATTTGCCATGTTCCATTCTGCTTCTTTACAGGCCATACTGGGGAATTGAAAGGGCTCTGTTCTGGGTGTACCACCCTGCCTCTTCCAGTTTCAATAGTTTGCCGTATTTCCTCACGGCCCCCGGGTAGTCGATACTGCTTTATGCACACAGCCCACGTAGCCTGTGGGAGAGTCACTGGTGCATCATATGGACAGTCTTGCTCTATGGTTTTTATCGTGTGGATTCACAAGTGGAATTCTCCCCGTGTGATGTCAAACCAGTACCAGTACCGCGTGAGTATGTCCACTTCCATTATTCAGCAACTGGGGAAGCATATCATAAGGGTGTGGAGCCAAGTGCCCCAATACAGTGTCACCTGGGCTCTCCAGACTATGGTATAATGCTCTCCATACCCTTCACTACATTTAGTAGGTCCTGTAAAGTGGTCAGAGTTGTCATAGATTAGCATTAATTTGACTCTGGTGTCTACCAACACTAGTGTGTGCTGTACATTCTCAGGGGACCAGTAAATAGTTCCACCTGTGGCCTTTAGTCTCCTGGGTCTCCATTTACCAGGTACCTCAGCCTGCTTCCTAAACTGGATACAAGGATGCCAGTGTCATGTCTTCCTGCTTCACTGGGGTTTTCTTTACCTTTGGGCCCATTGGCTGGTACTGCTGCTTGAAGTGTAGCTGCCGGCACCAAGTCAGTAGCGTGTCTAGGGGATGCACATCTATCTTATCTGTGGCTAAGCATGGTCCATCTGAATTTGGTGCTGACTAACTTTCAGTGGCCCCATAGCCTTTCCCTGGGCCTGTCCTTAGTTGGGGGACACCTGTTTTTTCTCTTTAGGTGGTACACTGGCACTTTATTTCCACATTCCCCAGCAAGGCTGAGGTATCTGTGAAGGGGCCTAGAAGGGCTGCTGCTGTCCTGAATGTGCCAGCCAGCTCACTTGCAAAAGGTCAAATCCTTCGTGTGCCGTAAGCAGCTCCTCATCAGGGCTGATAATGCATAGTGAACATCATTTGTTGCATGCCCATTTCTCATAGCACAGTTACTGAGTCTAGGTAGATTGACCATTTTGTGACTTGCTCTGGCAAGTCACCTGGATTTGCCCAAACCAGGTGGGCCACTGCCATCAACCAGTTTATCAAAGGCTGGTTACTTGCTCATGGGGCCATCCTTTGCACATCCTGTAGAACCTATTGCATGGAGGGGATGCTGGTTATGCTAGCTATTTGGGACCTTTCTTGTGGGTTTAACTTCATGTTTTCAGTCCTGTCATCCTATAGCCATAGCAGCTATGTGGGCACTGTTTCACCCACCTGCAAAACAATTGAGTTTTTCCAGCTCCCTTAACTCCATGGCTGTGTAGGTCATAAATGTTACATGATGGGCAGAGGTGGGTGGTTCCCCTGGTCCCCCTCTTTGGGCTAAGGGCTCCTCCACCTCCACCTTCTATCAAATAGCTGGCCTCACATGCAATACCAGGAGACTCTCCGGGGACTCTCCTGGTGATGGGGACTTAATGCTTTGAAGGAAGCAGTGCACCCTGTGCCCTGAAATGTGGCAGCTATTCGTTGTTCAAGTCCTCCTCAGTCTGATGCAGCTGGCCTACATACTGGTTGAGGTCTTCTGCTTCTTATCCCACACAGCAGAAAAGAATGAAAACAGCCAAGCCACCCACCCCACCAACGCACTCTGGGTAGGAGGGATTTGCATGTCTATCACTTCCAAAGCCTTCAACACATCTCTGGGTGTCAGACAGACTGGTTCTCAGTCCTCAGGGGCCTTCCAATCCATTAAAAAGTGGCTAGAGGTAACCAAGGTGAGGCCAGTGGAAGCATGCTGGCAAGCCCCCCAAGGGATGTCCCCCGCTGTCTGGCACTGTTGCCAGAGACCCCCAAGGAGGGGTACTCACCTCATTCTGCTGACTCTGCCACTTGTCACATTTGAGGGGTTGGAAGGAGTATTTTTGGGGGGTGAGGTTCCCCAAGGAAAAGGAAGCACATGAGGCCAATAACAGTGAGCATCTTTATTGTTTGGCCTGTGTATATTGGCTGCTATCAAACTTCACATTCTGTGTACTAACACACCTCTGTAGCATATACATGGTGGTCTATGCTAAGTCATCCTTATATAAGTATCTGCCATCGTGTGCCTGTCCTAAATAGCAGGGTCATATCCTCATGGGTCCTCAAATTCCCTGGGCTTGGAAGCAGACTGAAGTGACTCCTCACTTAAGCCTAATGCAAATTTGAATAGTTAATGAACATCAAACCACAGACATCTGATTGTGGTTATAATGAAAAAAATTTCATTTCTACTACACTCAGTGGATTCAGTTAACTTTATCAGTAGGTTGCATCAGGCCAGTAAGCAAAACTGAAGGAGGTGGCAGAAGAGCTGCCAGTATGTTTCCTTGGTCAGACATCCTTGCTCCCTTCAAAGTGAAGCAGAAATAGTAAGATAGAATGGAGTCAAGTTGACTAACAGATTGTACAACAGCACTTTGTAGACTGTGAAGGGCTACTGGGTCATCAGTTGCTAAGGTCATGAGGGGAACGAACAGAAATGAGTCACAGTAAATTTGTTAAGCAATGTAAAGCAAAAATTAAGTCGTCTTCTGTTACTAATCTTAGAATTAATTAATCATAGAAATAGTTCTGTCAAAATAAATTGCTAATTTTTTTTGTCTCAAGCCTTTATCCTTGCATTGTTTTTTCTACATAGAACATTAACAGATGAACTCTAGTACTGAGCCCAGTCTGTAGTGCATCCCCTATAAGGCCACACTTAGCTAGGCGGGGTGGCACACACTTGTAATCCCAGCAGTCAGAAAGCTGAGGCAGGAGGATCCTGCAAGTTTGAGACCAGCCTGGGCTACATAGTGAATTGAAGACCAGCCTGAACTATATATGGGGACCTTGTCTTGAAAAACCACACATACACGCACACTCAGAGGCCACCTGCAAAACAATTACTTGTAGGAAGAGTAATCTTGCTTCCTACAAGTAATCTTGCTTCCTCTCCTCTCCTCTGTTCTGGCCCAGCTACAGTATAGTAATACCTTACCTCTGAGTAGGTTAGAGCCTTGTTCCTTCAAGAGCAGTAGCTTATCTGCCTTTTATTTTAGTAGGTGTTAGTATTTGTCTATTGCTCTTCTGATCTTTATTCTCAGTCAGGATACTGATGAGGTTTCCGTACAGATTCTCATTTAAAAAGGGCTGCCTCTGGGTTCGTCCATAAGCAACATTCGTCAGAGTTAGAACCTGTTGACTCTATTTTACCATAAGACAATTCACTAATTACTAGAATTTTAGCTCTTTTAGTTCAGGGCAACCTTTTCGTCATTATGTGGCATGCTTGTTTTTAAGAGCTAATATGTGTAATTACATTTAAAATAAGTACGCTCCAAGTGCTTTAACAGCATTTTGATATTAGTGCTCTGACCTAGCAGTTGTCTTCTGGTGGTTTAATAATTAATTTGTTTCTAAGTGCTTTCGAGTTTGATGGTTGCCTAACACAAGGGTTTCCTTGTGGAGGGTTAGCCAGCTTCCAGTGACCCTTTGCTGCCATCTGGTACAAATTCAAAGTGCTTCTGTCATCTACGGCTAATTGCTGTCACCTGCACATTGCAGCACCTCAAAACTGAGACTATGGAGCAAGATGTCTTCTGGCTTTTGGAGTAGGCTTCTTATGTACCTGGGCATGGACCCCCTACAAGGAGGCCCAGTGGCAGCATGTAGGTTTTTCAGCAGAAGCATGTTAGGTTAATTTGTATTTTAATACCTAAAGTATGAAAATTGTGCCCATTTTGTGAAAGTAATTAATTCACTAAATCTAAGCATTTTGTCTGTTTTATGATTTGTTTTAATGGTTCTGGTGCTTAGTAGCCTATTTAGATTGGCAAGATTGTTTCTGTGACATTTTACAGAAGACTTCTTTAATCTTCTTTCCTAAGCTGATAAGCTTTCGTCAGGGCACTAGCCAATAGCACCATATTATATTAATGTATTTTACTTGTAATTTAGAGAACAAGAAGAATATCCTGATTTGAAGTCTAAACTGTCCCCTGTGGCACTAGCACAGCTGATAATCGTGAACAAGAAAGATGTGTATATCAAATAGTTTACAAAATGAAGCCAGCTGTGTTTCCCTACATACTGTGGCTTCCTGACATGCATCATTAAACCTTATTAGCTACTTCCTTTTACAAAGATTCTTGTAGTCTTGAACATTGCATATTAACATTTTCTGCCCCTCCAACTGGAAATTATTTGCTTTATTGTAGAGTGTCAACTTGCTCTAGTTTCTGATGCGTTCTAATTGGTACTTTAGAGTATAATCATCGTGAGATACCACGCCATGCATTTCTTTATTTGGAAATTAATACAGACCTTTTCACTTTATCTGTCAATCTGAGCAACTTTTCACACAATTCCCAACTCCTGGGATTGCTTACAAGCCATTAAGTATGAAATGGTTCATAAAATGTCTCTGAAGACATAAGTAACACAAAAATTTTAGATGGTTTAAGATAGTGTTGAATTTTGCCAGGAATCCAGTAATAAAGCTCTTAAGTTGACAGTTTTAATAATAAAAGGGTGATTAAGCAAGATGAAAAGTTTATTTAACCATATTACCATTATCATTTAAAACTTCCACTAAATCTGCTGAATTCCACTTTTCTTGCTAAATAATGCAAATCATAAGACCCATGGATTTTGAGAACTAAAGAACTGATCAGAGTTAGATATTAGACTGAAACAACTTCTCTTCATTGTTTCTCTCGCTTTTTTTTTTTTTTTTTTTTTTTTTGCTATTGTATGCCAGCCATTCTGTTGTGCTGTCTTAAACATTAAAATGTTTGCCTCTTATTAACTTCTGGTTAATAACTAGTTAAGCTGATATGGGACAGAAAATGGGCAGCACCTACTGACTTTGTTCTAGATAATAGTAATTTTGAAGTGCTTCAAGTACTAGCCAGTGTTTTTATATCTTCATATATATTTTAATACAAATAGATGACATACATTTAATTGCCAGGAACTTAATGAATTAAATCAAATAATAATCCCATAAATCCCTAGTTTTGGATCCCATGAATATCCCATAAATACAGTAGTTTCATATCCCATTAATAAAGTAGCTCATACATTTTGTTAAGTCAGCGAATGACTTTTCACTTAAAAGCATTCTAGATGGTTTTATGTAGTGATAGGTGCTCCATACTGGGAGATAAAGAAGAGACCTCTGGTGGTCCACACATCTCCACATATTCAGTCAGTCAAGAAACACCAAAGGAGATGTGGGGCATGTTCTTTTGTCTCAGCTTTCTGAGCGTCATTTCCCTGGTTCCTAAGCCTTTTCTTTTTTCTAAGCTTAGTGGTCCAGTACTAGTTCTAACAGAGCAGTGTGAAAAGTCTCAGGATATGAAACATGTTGAACTAAACTCTACCACCCTCAAACAGTATTGGAGAATTTTCTGTCATTTTGTTATTTCTAAGATAGTTACTTAGAACTAGCAACTTTAAGTGTTGTGTTAAATATTTCAAGTAGTCCTTAGTTAAGCCAGGCTGTTGGACTCTTATTATATAACAAATTTATACAATACGTTCGATAGGCTCCCTTGCACAAACTACTAAATCTGTATACTTCTTGGTGAGGCAAACAAAGAACTTAGATGATGCTATTTTGGAATGAATCACTGAATGACTCTGTATTATTTTTCACTTTGAACTATTAAAAATAGATTAACAAAATATGGTTTTAATCGTTCTGAAGAAAGCTATGATCTTGCGTTTCGTACTTTGCTTCCAAGTTCTAAGATCCCAGATAGAGCCTTTTTTAAAATGTCAGTACATGTGTAGTATTTTTTAAACATATTTTATATTCCTGAGAGAAAAAAATTCTGAGTGTAGACCCTCATTCTACATGTGAAGGGATGCAGTGTGAACCGTCAAGAGTCTAGGCATGGGCTTGCTGAGGACACTCACAACAGCACAGTCTGCCTGGGTACAAGGGAGCCCAGAGCTTCGTCTTTGCACAGTGAGGCCATTGCTCCCCCTAGACTCATAGGTGCTGTTTTTCTAGATAGTAAAGTAGTGCTACTTCTAAAATATCTGTTAAAGTAAATATAATGTTAACAAAGTAAATGGCTTAAGTAAACTAAATTGAAAATTGAATGTTTGATATCAAATTTCTCTTATCTACATGAATGAATGATACTGAATGTTGAGATGTCTGATGTTAGTGGATGAGTTGGTCTGTTGAAATAATTATTGTAAATTGATGGGTAATCTTGGTAAAACCATTGAAAACTGAGTTTTCCTATGTTGTTATTCCACATATAAAGTAAAAACATTAAAGATCTTGAAATGATGAAGCAAGCTGTGGTTTGATTTTATCCACTTGGTTTATGAGTCTAAATCTTCAGGAAGCCTTAGCATGGCACTGCTGTACAGATTCTTTACAGCATTTTGGATGCTGTATCTTCAAGCCTCATTCCTTATATGATGGTAGTTTTTTATTTAGGGAATCCCTTCCTTTATAATTTAAGACATTAAAGTCTATCAGCGCTGTCCTGAATTCATCCTGACACTTTAACATTTTTAGGGTAACTCTATCAAAAACAAAATACATATCTTTAATATAAATGTCTTTGATAGGCTGAATTAGTTGATTTAGAGATGCAAATATTTTTTTCCTTAGAGCCAACTGAAGCACAGAATTCAGGACATCAGTGTCAATCTTGAGCTCCCTCTGCTGGTTAATTCTCACCATGTCACATGCTCAGTTTTTCTTCAGCTTCAAAACTTGGTTATAAAAACAGTAAAATGCTAATGTGAATGTATTATTCACTATATTCAAAGTATAGTGTTGGAATGGGAGTGATTTTGGGGTCTAGCTTCTCTCTGTCCCTGATGTTCAAATAAACTGTGGACTTTTTAAAAACAAGATTAAAAGTAATGTACACTAGATACTTTATAGGTTTATCTTAATATTCAGTGCTGTAATTTAATGTTATTTGTATTCATAGAGTAAAAACTAAATACATACAAATAGTTTACAAAGCATCATGTATGTTTTCAGGTTTTTTTTTAAGTATGGCTTTATGTGTCAGAGTAGAGAATATTTGAACTAGTTTACAATTATTTAAAACATTGCAGTTTACCAGTATTTTTAAGCCACTGTATTGCCTTACACTTGCTGAGCTTTGATGTGTTGATTATACTTGTCATAAAGGTTCTAATATCAAAAAAGACTGTCAGACATTAACTGAGAGAAGCAAGTTGTCCTACTTGAATGTATAAAGTTAGCACAAGTTTTTCAAAAGCAAACTTAAGATGTGTGTGTACACATATGTTTATGGCTGCAGGGCTGCTTTCTGGTGTTACTAATGTTTATAAAAGATGTTCTGCTGAGTAGAAAGGAATCATAGAAAATGCTGCAGTGAGTCTCTAGAAGACTAGCTCAGCAGTTTGAAGAGGCTGGCAGGGAAGCCCCTTCACACTAGCAGCGTGTGTGCCTGCAGATTCCAGTAATCATTCCACTGGCCAAAGTAATGTCACAGTGTGGATTGAGTGGCATCAGGTTTGTGTGATCTGTTGTGAGATGCTTATTGGAACCATCTTGTCCTCTGATTGTGTGCCTTCTTTGTGTTTGAAAGTAGCTTTATTGTTTAGTAGCTGATGTTTACACTGATAATTGTTTGTTTATATAAAAAATATGACCCTATTTGTAAAAATGTTAAATATTCAAGGAGAAGCTTTCTAAATACCTGTAGAGTAAGCTAGGATAAACCTTAATTTCTGAATTTAAAGTGGGCAAAATTTGTTGGAAGGTGAGAATGTAGGCTATTCTTTCCCAGTATATTTTTAAATGTCTATTGTGTAAATACAGATTTTGAGTTTTAAAAAATTAAGGTGATACACTGTAATGTTCTTGTTCTACTCATACTTAAGGAGCTTGTCAAGCACAGATTATTGCACCATGTATACTACAGTGGCCTAAAGAAACCCTTCTTATTTCACAGATCATCGGGGCGGCAAACAGCAATAGTCAGGCATGTTTTCAGTGTGTGGTCACCCTGCACTGCTGCTAACAGTTAAGACAGTAGTTCATATCCAAAATGCATACATAAAAAAACTTCAGAAGGAAAAAGGCTACCTAATATAATTACTTTTTGGGGGTGGGTACCAGGAATTGAACTCAGGACCTTGCACTTGCCAGACAGGTGCTTATACCACTGAGCTATATCCCCAGCCCATTATAATGACTTTGGAAATCATAATACTTTAAAACTCCATAATTGAAAAAGTTAAGGTCCGAAGATTTAGGATTCAGATATGGTGTAGTTTCAAGCATTTGAAATACAGAAATACAGATATAAGTCTGAAAATTAACATTTTCTCTTCTTTAAAACTGCTAAAAGTGGAAAATATAGAGCTGATTTCTTTTAAAGATATTACAAAGAAATGTGCTTTTTATAGGAATTTGTTAGGTAAAAGCATAGCTGTATATTAATGTTGTCACATCTAAATTCTAAATAAAGGACAGTGGGTTGATCCATAAATAATTTATCTGGTAAAAGATACAACATTAATAACACTTTTCTTAAGTAGTGTCTCACATGTAAACTGTGCTTTTGTCTGTGTAAAGTCTTGATTGAATTAGGCTTAAATTTTGTTTACTAATACATGTTTGCAGTACAGAATAAATACATTCATCATGGGGGATTGGAGCATATACACATCACATCTTGATCCTTTTTGCTTCCCCTTCTCCCCACTTTCCTATGTCTACCTATCCTCAGATCTCCTCATCCTGAGCTCCCCCTCTCATCTTCATTAATCCATTTCCCTGATTCTTGTTTTTTGTCTTTTATTTTGCTCTTTATTTATACTCTGTGTTCTCATACAAGGGAAACCACACAATGTTTAACCTTTTGTGTCTGATTTATTACGCTTTGCATTAAAGTCTTGAGGTGCATTCATTTTCCTACAATTTTTGTTTTTGTTTTTTGTTGTTTTTATGGAGATAGAACCTAGAGCTTTTACACTGAGCTATAATCCCCAGTCCTATTTTATTTTTTATTTTGAGACAAGGTGTAACTAAGATCTCTTAAATTGTCCAGGCTGAGATTGAAGTTGTGATCCTCCAACCTCAGCCTGTCAGAGCACTAGGGTTACAGGCATACACTGCCACACCCAGCTTGAATTAGGTATTTAGTTGGGAGCTTTTGTCTTTTTCAAATTGTACCATATTCACAAAGAAAATATAGGACAAATTAAAATAATATTTACCTTTCTGCAAGGGTTGTAAAATGGCTTTTTGAAATTTTGCACTTTATTATTTTGCTACTCTAAAATATTTCCTTGTAAGGAATACGTACAAGTAATTTATAAAATATTAATGAGAATATTTTGATATTCACATACCATTAATTCAGGAACAGTGTGTCCAACAGTTAGTAGTACTTAGACATTTTATCTGTTATTCACTTAACATTAATAAGGCCTAAAGGGCCTAAGGTTTTAGGACATGAGATCTTTTTTCTATTTTGGTGTGTACATTGATTCTCAGGAACTTAGTAGTATGCAGGGAGTTTTAACTTTGAGATAGAGGGTAATGGTGCTAGGTTATAGAGATAAGGTCTGATTCTCATTCATCCGTCTGTTCATTAAAAAAAAAAAAAAAAAAAACCTGACTGATCTTTTCTTGATTAAGCAGGAAGATACTATATTTACCCTTTATTGTTGGTATAAACCATTATTTTCCTGAGAACCATTAGCTATTTAAAACTTGGTACATAAATTAAAGAGGAGCTAAATGGATTTGTGATCGTTGCCATTAGTAGCATTTTAGATTATACAGGCAATTATTGTGTTCATTATCCTAGAAAAGCCCCTTTGCAGAGCCATTGTGGTTGTCTTAGACATTATGCACAAATTTTCCCTTAGAGATTAAAATTTCCAGTAGCATGTTTAATTTTGTTATCACAGTTGCTTCCAATAAAACAAATATTATGACAAGGAGAAGAAAATTTGCTTTACTAATATAGGAAATGACAATAAATGTTGGAAATTACTTCCTAGTGTATTTAATTTACCTTTTCTTATATAGTCATAATTACTTCAAGTGATTAATAATATATTTTATGGATGAAAACATTTTGTAATCATATCAGAGGCTATCTGGTCTGTTCAGGTATTCACAAGATTCTTTAAAGAATGCAGATTCATATCACAAGTAAAGTTACCCCTTTCTTTGTAGACTCTGTGACTTTGTAAGTTAACTAGTTTTTATTTTAAATAGCTTTTGAGAGTCCAAAGTGTCTTTTTTGTTACTTTATAAAGAGGTTTATTAGTAGTGCTTGTTTGCAGTACATAATGTTTACATACTTTGTGTGAGGTCGGTCCATCATTTAAGATAAATCCAATCTAAAGATTAATTATTAATTAAAAGTGGTTTAATACATGTTGAAGTATACTTTTTTCTAACCACTGTCTTTTACTAAAATTGACCAAAAGGTTAAAATTGCACTCTGCGTTATAACTTGGTTCCAGTTAAACTCCAGGAAGAGCAGTCACAGTTTAGAAAGATACAGGCAATACCTCATTATTGAAAAGCTGGATATGACTGTGCCACATTTGTCATTACTTTCTTTTTAAAGGAATGGGGGAAGACCGCACTTAGTTGAGTTCAAAGCTGTAATATTCACTAGTGAGAGACAGTTGACCACATCTCTCTTGGTCTATTAGAAAGGTATTAACGCCTTGAATTATCAGAATATCCATGTGCAGTGGGCTGCTTTTAGTGTTTCCATCCTCTATATGGCATTTTTTTCAAAGGAAACTATTCATTTCTGAGTAGTTTTGTCCCCACTTTTAGTCTCTCATGGCTGTGGTGTAGGGAAAAAGTGTGAGGTAGTGGTTATGCATTTTGCAAGACAGTGATTCTTTATTTTATTACAAAAAAAAGACCAACTCTGGAAGGCTAGATTAAATCATTCCTTTCACTTTTTAATGGGATTTGGATGAATAGAGTAAAATATGCACTTTGCATTCATTGATAGCATCTTTAGGTTGAGGTAATTGAGTCTTTTTTCCCTGACTGAATGAATAATGACTTCATCTGATCCTCAGTGAGGCCTGAAACTTAGACCGCCTTTGTCACAGCAGAAAGATCTGGGCTTTGAAACATGCTCTACTTCCCTGGCTTAATTTTTCTTCATTTTAATCCAAAAACCTATTTTTCTCAATAATTCAAGCATAAACTATGTAGTTTTGAAGCAGCGGAAATCGCACGATATTTGTCCTCCTTGTGCTGCTTTTTAAATGGAGCTGATAAATCAGCTGCTGTGGTCTTGAGCTGCCTCAATCTCAAGGGAAGGCACAGACCCTGCACAGGAAACAACGTGGAGAATTTTCAGAACTTGTTAAGTATAGTTGTTTCCAGACTGCCCATTATCTGGGAAAATGGTAGGTTTAACTCTTCTGCTTCAAGACTTAGAGACAGATAAAGGAGTGCCTGTGCTGGAGATCAGAAATGCTCCCATGGACTGGTCCTCCACATGATTTGTGTGGTTTGAAGGTGATTGATCTACTACTGTACTGTGAATTAGAGCACAATGTGTGCTTTTGGGAGAATGCAGAGTTGAGAGTGTTCAGTCTTTGAAGAGTTGCTGTTGGAAATGAGCCGCTGTTTGTGTCGCTGTAACACAATGCTAAGGAGAATTCTATAGCAAGCCATGACCCATTTATTGTTAGAAGTAAGGAGACATTCCTATAAAACTGATACTTAATTTCTGTTTGAAGTTTCTTTACTTAGGAATCTTGTATAGTAGTGGCAAGACGCAAAGTGGCCAAATGAGACCCCCCTGCAAATGAACTAGGCTTATTCCCCACATTAAGTCTGCCTAAGAGGGCAGGAGGGCATCTAGGAGTGGGCACCTATGACTCCCAACCTACTCTACCGACTCTGCACTGTCCTGTTGGGTGTAAGTTTGGAACCTCCACACTAGACAGATACCAGTCATATTGCATCTGGATCTCTTTTAACTTCCTATAGTTTCTGTGGTGATTCGAAAGACCATCATGTGTTTACCAAAAGTAAAGCTGATTATCAGTTTCTCAATGAGATTTAAAGCTAACCTGGCGAGAGAAAAAATTTTCTGTTTTATAATTTTCTTCTATATAATGTATATGACTGCTGTCCATCTTATTTTTCCTACTAGATTGGCTATTTCTTGCAGGTAAAAAAATCCCAGAATTATGCATTTTCATAACCTTGGCATTTAGCATAAAATGTAGTGAGCATGTAATTATTTGTTTAATTAGTTTTCTTCACAGCTGCACTTCATTGGCTTTTTGACAGTTTCATTTTTTTCTTCAGGACAGGTTCTCATGGTTTCATGAGAGTTTGTGGCAAATATTAATCAAAGACTTGTATAAAGTATGAGTTCCGGAAGACAGTAGCTTTCTACTGGCTGATTTTATGGGTTTTCAAAAGACACTATGAAAGAAGCCATGTTATTAACTCAGCAATTCTCAGAGTTTTAATATAAGATGTATAGTACCCTATTTATTTTTTATCAAGGTTTTGGTAGTTGTTGGGGTATTTTGTTTGTACTTTTTTTAAAAAGCTGTGCCAGACTCATGAGGAATTCAGATACCAGAGAGTTGTCTGCCTGGATAGGATTCAGATTAGGAAAGCCAGTGCAGACCATTACATTCTGTTCATTGCCAGGCCTATCCCAATGGCTGTTTCCCCTCAGCCTATCATTGTGTGTCGTTCCCCCAGTATGAGCTCCTCTAGCCTCTTTGGCCAGTATTTGGTGGCATTTTACAGATACGAACAATGAGATTTAAAGAGTTTAAGGAACTCCCCAAAATCACACAGTATGCAAAGAAACTTGATTCAAGTACAGTTGTGTAACAGTGACAACATGCACATTGGACTTTCTGCGTGACAGTTGTGTGCTGTGTGTGCTTTGTGTCGTTTTATTTCCGGAGTCCTTTTGGGGAGATGCAACCTTAATCCCTATAGCTAAGTTCGCTAAAACTCAGTAGGCCCAGAGTTATGAGGCTAGGAGGCAGAGTCCGCATTTGAATGAGCTCATTTCAGAGTTCTGGAAATCTCAGTAGCTATGCTGCTTCCCTTCTTCTGTCTGGTTCTGTGGCTTCCCTGTAATACCCAGTCACCCTGTATATACTTTATCTCCACAATCTGTATTGCGGTGTGTTCTTTCAGGGGTGAAACTAAGCAAGGAGAAGCAGTTTGTAGAAATTGCTAGAGCTCAAAATTGAAGTTACATGCTTCAGAAGAGTCATTTTTCTCTTCACTTAAAGAATGAGAGCTGTTTGGGTGGCTAGTTATCACTGTTTCCAAGTTCAACAACAACAACAAAAAGAACTACTACTTATTGACATGATTTTTCTCACTTTTTTGTCAGCTAGTAAATGATCCACAAAATGAATTTGAGTATATTGTATTTTACTAGGAGAATCTGAAGTGTGGGGTTCATGTGAATTAAAAAGGTTTTTATTACAAGTTAACTACCTTCTGTTGCCTCTTTTTTCTTTTTTTTATGGCATTTTATTTTTTTGTTGCCTCTTTTTTCATTAGAAGTCTTCTCAGAGACTTGCAGATGGTGTGCTCTCTCTGTCTCTCTCTCTCTCTCTCTCTCTCTCTCTCTCTCTCTCTCTCTCTCTCTCTCACTCCCTCACACACACACACACACACGCACATACACACACACACACATACATTTCTCTGTTTTGGGAGCCTCAGTCTGAATAAAATCCTTAAACAGGGATTTGCAGAGATGCTTGAACGTGACAGTAGGACCATGACATGGGACATGCCCAGGGAAATTGGCCTTTGGTCACAAAAGAAAATTTTTTTGGGCAAGGCACTGGGCAGACCTATAGCCCTCCTTTGGACCTTCATTCTTTGTGACTTGGTCCCTGATCATGGTATCATTTAACCAAAGGACTTGGCTGAGTGGTTGGAATGTATACTCACTTTGGCCTTGCATTTGTCAGCAGGCCCTTTCTAAAAATGTTCTGGGAATCATAATATATTTTCAGAAATTCTGCCTAAATCTACAAGAGGTTTTTCAGGAGAAAAGTAAAGTTAGGATATTTTTGTATTTCATCATTATAAAGACTAATTTTTAAATCTTTAAGTTCTTTTATATCATCATTATTATGTCTTTCAGTTTATAGTATCAGGGATGTGTAGCCAGCTTGGTCATGTATTAAAGTTATGCTTTTCTTTTCAGGTTGGTTTGTTGGACCTTGAGCTCAATCAGCTTACGAAAGCTCTATTTCTGGCTTTAGTTGTCCTTTCTGTTGTTATGGTCACCTTACAGGGATTTGCAGGTCCGTGGTACCGCAATCTTTTCCGATTCCTTCTTCTGTTTTCCTACATCATTCCCATAAGGTAGGTTTAAGTACTAAAATAAGATACATATCTGGTTTCATAGCTTATGATTTTGTTGGAATTTTTCTTTCTTAGTGTAAAAGAAATGATTGAAACAAGTCTAAAGAGAAAGAAGTCAGGAAACCTGGTGAATCTGAGGAGTCCTTCTGTAGAAATAGTGTTTCAAGTGTAGTTTTGTTAAAATAACCTAACATTCTATACTTTTCCTGATACGGATGTATTGATAATATAATTTTCAATAATTTGGATGTATTTCTTGATGAAACATAAGTCTGAATCTGAGAGAGTAATTTTTATTAATTACTGAAAAACATTTTTATTTCTAGTGCTCTTCGATTTGTGTGTTATTCCCATTTCAAAATTACCTGTATTTAAAGTAAGATCTGGTATATCTTTCAAGGTAGATAAAAATATCATGTAAGGCAGTTTTTAAATATGAACTATTTTTCAAAATGATAATCTGTATGACCAGAGGTCAGTATATAAATGTATTAGATGTATATTTATTGTAAAGACTTGTATTTATAATGCAGACATTTAAAAAGCACTTTTACATATTATAAATGATTATCTTTAAAAAGATATACTTCATATTTTTATATGAATAGTTAAAATTAATGACAAGTAAAAGTATGAATGTAGAGTAACCATCATTTATAAAACAGAATGGAATAAAAGAGGGCAACACTTAAGCTGAGACATGTCTTAATCTATATATGAGCTTTCCTTAAAAGTTTCTCCAAAGGGTTGACCTCTCCTTCATTCTACACTTCATAAACTGGAGTAACAGCCTGTTATGGAGTCTGTATACCATGCAGGCTCATAGGTAATTGCCTTGAGTCACTCCAGATGCTCTGGCTCACTCTTTGAGGTTTGAGGCCAGCCTCCTTTTGCAGCAGTGTTCCTGTGGAAGCTCCCTGTGTGCAGTGCTGCTTACTGCCAGTGGCACAAAGAAGATAAGACACAGTACCAGCTGTTGTGTTTGTTCCTAGAATCACTGCTCATGTTGAACTTCCTTACTTCCTAATGCTGATGCCTGAGCCTGCCAGTTCAGTCCAGCTTACAGACCCTACCTAAAGTGGTCCAGCATGTCTTCTCTCTGCTTTCCCAGGATGCTACAACCGTGCCAGTATTTCAGGCTCCTTTTTCCTTATCTGTGTTGTCTCAGTGCTCTTGTACCTACAGTTAGTCCCATTTTGTTATTCAGAATTTACCTAACTATCCACTTTCGAGAGTCCTTGAATTCTTACCAGAAGCTCTACATCAGGCTGTCCCATCAGCCTTTGAGTTCTGTGGGAGTCTCTGTGTGGATCTCTGTCTTCCTTGTTGTCTATTTCTGCATTCCACTGACCTCTAGGAGGATAGCGACCTAGTTTGGCACATTGGCTTTGTACCCTCATGCCAGAGCCAGGTGGCATGTTATGTTTTTGGAAGATATCCCGAAGCACTTATTAAGTAGACTTGTCCTACTTTGGGAAACTGAGCTTATAAAGATCATCATAGTTGTCATCCAAGCATATACATACTGAGTGCCACCAGGGGGCTTTGGGCAGTCATATTTTGTCCCCAAAAGATCCACTGAGTAAGTGGCCTTAAGGTGTTTCTATAAAGTCACATAACTACTTTATTCAACAGCCAAGCCAAAATTTACTTACTCAAATACCGTTCTTGGACCAGTTCCCAGCTTGAACTCATTCAACCTGAGTACACATGTCTGAACTCAGTCCCAAGCCCCTGCAACATCTCATCTTGTTCTACCAGCTTCTTCCATCAGATATCATTCTTCTCAGGTGCTGCCTCCTCCTTTGTTCCCACATATACAACCCTGATCTTCACCTTTATGTTGCCCCTGCTGTTGAAGAATGTAGGTTAGACAATAGGAAGATATCCATTTACTTAGGTTATGAAGTCCCCTGCTTTTCCATTTCTCCCTGGTGGAAATGCCTGTTTCATGCTAAGCATGCTCCTGTGATCTGGGCTGAGGCCAGGTAGGGCCATAGCTGTACTTGCTTATAGGAGAATCTCCATGGCTGAAGTGGGTGTTCAGTCTGAGAACCTCTGCTAAAGGTGGTGGATAAATTAATGTATTTCACTTTCCAAAGTACATTGACAGACATTTTAAAAGTATAACTTTTGAGTTATATTACACTTTACAGTATTAACTCACTTTTATCAGAGTTTAGTGATAAAGTGTTTTAGGGATTCTTCTATAAATTGCTTCCAGAATTGCACAACACTTTATTTTTGTTACTGTTTACATTGTGGTTTGATGCATGGTAAGTTTCATAAATGTATATTTGTTTGTTTATTTTGGTACCAGCAATTGAACTCACTATCTCCCACTTGCCAGGCAGGCGCTGTACCACTGAGCTAAATCCCCAGCCCTAAATGTTTGTTTAAAAATACGCAGGAAGGACCTTGTTAGTTGTAATTTTTGATACCGTCTGTATGCTGCTTCTCCCTTTTTAAGAAAACTTCTTAACTTTTAATACTAACAGTATGAAATCTGGGAATATGCTTCTTTATTTCCTCTTGTAATTTGTCAATTTTAGCTTTATATATTTTGAGGCTATATTATTAGATGTTTACAGGTTAGAAATGCTTTTGTCTTTCTGGTGAATGAAAATCTCCTAAACCACAGGTAGCTAGGTAGATTTACTTATTTATTTACTTATTTATTTATTTAGGTTTTTTTTTAATCCTATCATGGTCTTTATTTTACATTTATTGTGATTAATGATTTATTTGAGCATCTTTTGTTCTTGTTATTTTTTAACTTTAATTTTTTCCTTTCTGTTAGCCTAGAAGTATTACTTTTTCTGTTTGTGTGGTTTCTCTAAAAACCTTTGGGCCTTAGGCTTTTAAAAGGCATTATTGCAGTAGCAAAGGGTGCTTGTACTTAGTCATCCTGTATCTCCCTGACACAGTCATCTTTCAAAGAGGAAGATGAACAACGTAAACTTCACTTACAGAGGAATACCTTGTGATGGTTGAAAGAAGACATGGAAATAAAATTATTGTTATTATTCACAGCCCATCCTACTGCATTTTTTTTTGTATGTAAAATGATAAGAAGCAATGGTAGCATATGGTAAGTATTAAAGTCCATAAATAGCAGCTCTTGTGCCAGGCATTGGTGATGCACATGAATGTCCAGGCAAGTGCAGTGCCCTTTCATTTTTTTCTAGTTGGAGGTAGACATACACATATGAAGAAAGTATTTGTATAGTGGCAAATGTTATTATTAAAGTGAAATAGGACAGTGGGCCTGAGAGAACCTCTTAGAGCTCAAGAAAGGTAGGGGTTCTTTGGCTTGGTGATCATGGAGCTGTAGTGTATGTAACAAGGCTACCAGGAAAGGAAAGGAGGGCAGTTCTGGGTAGAGGAAGAGAGTGTCCAACATGGTAATTGATTAGCAACTCAGTACTGCCTAGCACCACACATGCTGTACCACACAGTGGCCTGCACAAGACCATATCTGTCTAGGGAGCATCATCTTTCCCATGTTTGCTTAGGAATCGCCAAATTTCCCTTCTTCATTTTCATTAATTTTATTGTTTTTCACTTTATTTGATGGGGATGGGTCCTGGAATGTTATGTGATGTTACTTTTAAGACTTTAGAGTGAGAGGCTATTGGGAATTTTATTCCCTTCATTTTTCTGTTTATTATACCTTTTAAAAACTATCTCTAATCATTTGGTTTTTTAGCAATATAACAGTATAAAGAGACTTGACTTTTTTCTCCTGTATCCAAATAACAAGGAAAATTCACTATAGTTGGGAAAGTTAGTATATTTGTAAAGTACTATTGAACTAAATTTCCACTGTTTTCATATTTAATGGTAATATGTAAAAAAAAGAAAATACCTAGTAACAAAAGAAGAAATTATTATCTATAATCTATCTCTAGCCAAATTCTATGAAAGCTTTCATTGTTTTTAGAGACTCAAGAATATGCACATGTATGGATATATGTGCACCCCCTTCTTAGTTTGTATATCCTTTTAAAATACATGTTTACAAAATGAGGAAGGTGCCAAGCTTTCCTAAAGGCTGTCTTGCTCTAGTTTTTCAGTGAGCAATTCTATATTTAACATGTTTAGTCAAGCATGCAGAGGCTTACGAGATAGAATTATAAATGCATCTCTCTTTAGCTCCAAAATATCTCACGCCTACTTCAACATAATACTTCACATTGTTTTTCACAATCAAAGAATACAGCTGTACAGATTTAGCAGAAGGAATAAGAACTGTAAAATGCGAAAAGTATGGGATGCTGACTTAGGGAATTAAGGCTTATATTTGATTAAAGCAAATTTGTTCACCTTTTGCCAGGTCTCAATAAAATATGGATGGCAATACATTTTAGTGTTTGCTAAATATATTTTTAGATTTAATAAAGGTGATATATATATGTATATAATATTCCATATTTTATAAGGTATGCAAGTCTGGAAAATAAAGTACTTTTCCCTCTACTGCCCTACCATTTTTAGAAGTCTTTTCAGATTTTCAAAATTTAGGCTATTTTTAAAAACTCCTGTGTGCCAAATATTATAATGTTGAGTTACTTGATACAATTTACATTCTTTCAAAGTAAAAATTTTATGATTTAACTTTTATTTTTGTAAGTCTAAAATGAATGTTTCCTAAATCCTGTGCATTTCTCAAAACAAAGAGCAAACTATCAGAATTCTTTATACCACATCTGAACTTCCCTCAGATTAGGGGGCTTGCAGTTACTTTTCTTTGTAGTTTTTGCTATTTTTGTCTGTGTGCTTTGAAGTGCTGCATAATATTCTAGTTGATAATCTAAAAATAGTCTTATTGGTGCTGGGTCAAAAAGAATTTTACTCACATGTGGGACATATGTGGCCAACACTGGCAAAATACTGTTTGACAGTGATAATTATGTCTCTTCTGAGAAAAACTTAGGAATCTCTTATAGGTACAGTGTCTTTGCTTAAACCACTAAAGTTGGAGGGGTTCTTACATGGGTTGGGAGACTGTTTTCCTTTCATTTCTCTTAGTCAAGCAGTGGAATTTGCAGTGGTGATGGCAGGGTGGGGGATTATTAGTGAACTGCTCAGAATGAATGGCCTGAAAGGCACCTAATATGTGGCTTGGAGCCCTCCTCATTCAGCACACTAAAGACTGGACTCCTAAAAACGTGAGGTAGCACAGTCACATGATAATTTATTCTAGAACTTTTCTGAAGTTTTATTGAAGAGAAATTCTTAGGAGCCTCATCAAGTTATTGTTCAGGTCTGGTGCCCTTTTTGAGATACTTTATGGAATTTTGCTAATGTACTCAATGTCTTTCTACCTCATTTTCCTGTTAGAATGTTTATTGAAGAATACCTTTAGTTTCCTTAGACCTAGACAGGATGTTCAGGCATTGATTTTTGGCAAATTTACAGATTGACACCCAGATTGTAAAAGAAATCCAAACTGGAAGCGTTGGTCACAGTTTGGAAAGTATACACTAGAGAGAAGCCCAGGGGTGTGGCCAGACAATTTTTGCTGAAGAGATAGATTATACCCATTAGTCAAGGATCCATTCAAACACCTCAGCAGAAGCCAGGCATAGAGATGGGCTCATCCAGGAAAGATGTGTGGAGGAGCCTGTTGTCTAGGGTGTGGTCTTCCATGACATGCACTGGAGAACCTTAGTTCTCCAGTGAGAACTAAGTGAGATACAGTGAGAATGTATCAACAAAACCCCTGACAGCTTAGCCTGAGTAGAACAGAGACAGGATGAAATGAGAAGCCTGTAAGATTTCCAAAATTCTATAGGCAGGAAACAGTTTGATAGAGCTAGTTGGCTACAAACATACCCTCTTCAAGAAAAGTGACAATAAGAAGCTGGGGATTTAGCTCAGTGGCACAGCACCTGCCTGGCAAGTGCAAGGTTGTGAGTTCGATTCCCGGTACCAGAAAAAAAAACAAAAAAAAAAGAAAAGCGACAATGGTCCCTAGGCAGAGTTGACTTTGGCAGTGCAGAGGGTCATGGACTGTGGACCCAGAGGACAGAGTGCTGAGCCACAAAGGATTATTCTCTGCTCTTGAAACCTAATGGAATTTTCCCTGTTGTGTTTGAGATTTGCTTAGAACTGTAGACCTTTCCACTCTCTCCCTGTCCCCTTACTGTTTTCCAGAGATGGATAACTTATTTTGGAGTTTTATAGGTTTATCATAGACAGAGAGGAATTTTGCCCATACCTGGTGTAGATGATGCAGATTGTGAGACTTGGGACTTGTTAGCCAATGCCTATTGGATGAGATTTTTAGACTTAGTGTTGATACTGTAATGAGCTCACACTTGTGATATTGAGGTGGGATAAATATGTTCTGCATGTGAGCCATGTAAATGTTGGGGAGGCTCGAGGGGCACATTATAGCGGGTTAATTGCCAGGCCCCAAAACATTTTAGTTAATGTAACCTTTCTTGAAAATTGAGTCTTTGCAGATACAGTCAGTGAGTTCATTGTGAATTACAGTGCACTCTAAATCCAATGATAATTGTATTTGTAAGAGAAGTAAGAATACACAAAGTAGAAGATAACATGGAGACAGAGGCAGAAACTCTCGGAGAAAGGTACACCAAGAATTTGAGGCAGCTACCAGAAGGGAGGAGGAAACCCTGGAATGGAGTTTTCCTCAGTTTCCACAAGGAACCAACCCTGCCAACACCTTAGTTTTGAACTTACACTTTCCAGAACAAACCAGATAAAATTCTCTAGCTTTAAGCCACCCAGTTATGGCAGTCCTAGGAAACTCATAGCCCACATAAAGTCCTCTTTTATAAAATGCTTTGTCGCCTTTTTTGCTATGAAAAGTAAAGAGAGATGTGATGCTATAGGGGTTCAGAGCTTTTGTTTTGTTTGTAACAGTTCATTTCTTGATATTCAGGAAGATTTCCTTTATGCATGTCATTGGTTGAATATCATGAGAGGTGGGTCCTTCGTACTTAATGATAGTTCAGTGGCCTGGCACATTGTTTCCTTACTAATAGCAGACTGTGTGATTTTGGAAAGACCTTGAGATAGGTCATTCAGTGTAATAGATATTTGAGTGCGTACTGTGTGCCATATAATATGCTAGTGTGTATTCTCTCTGATGGTGTAGTCCAGCCTGCAGGGTCCCTGCAGTTTAATACATGATAGTTTCTTTGCTGTCTTCATTGGGGTACTTTTCTTATCCCCATATCTCTATCTTTTTTCTCCTCAAAAATAGAAATCATCTGAAATAGTGTTACTGCTGGGTGTAGAGGTACATCCCTATAATCCTCATATTCAGGAGGCAGAGACAGCAGGATTGCCATGAGTTCAAGGCCAGCCTAAACTACATAGCAAGACCCTTTCTCAAAAAGCCAGTCAGTCAGTCAGTCAATCAGTCACCTGCTCACCCCTCCAAATCCTCAAAAGCCAAAAAACCATATCCTTTCTGAAAAGTTCAGTGATTTGTTTTATTTTTATGTTGCTGGGGATGGAGTCTAGTGCCTCATGCATGCTAGAAAAAGGTTGTACCACCAAGGTCCTCTAGTTTCCCGAAAGATAAGCTTCGGGTTTTTCCTATAATGCTTCTTTAAATTATTACTCAATATGGTTAATTCATGAACTCTATTAATTTTATATAAAGCTCCAAACTTTTTGATTCTGCTTGTGAATACAGTGCTAGGGAATAGGCAGTTTATTTGATTGAGGAAAGGTATAGTTCAGTAGTAATTCTTGCTAAAGTACTTCTTTTCCTGGTCTACTTTTTGAAATTGAAGAATTGAAAAGATTTTTGAGTTTAGGGAAACTATGAGGAATTTCTATGATGAAGCATCTTTTCTATTTTGAAAACATTGTAAATATGTCAGAATCAGTAAAAACTGATTAATCTTATTTTTATCATATTATGCTTTATCCCTTTCAAGGCTGCAAGAATCATAATTCAGTGTTTAATTTGAATGTTCTTTTTCTTTTTCCAACTAGTACATATTACTCATATTATTGTTTCACTCAGTGTACATGCTGAAGATGGTTCCTTTTTTATTTTTTCTCTGTAAATCTATTATAAGTAATAGCATGGTTTATATCGTCAATTTTTATATTATGAAAATATATTTTTGACTTGTCTCATTTATTTTCTTTT